>NC_041409.2:30350149-30650149 GCF_900747795.2 Erpetoichthys calabaricus | reverse complement strand
ATGGATAATTGTATCTATGGATATTCTAAAAAATCTACCTCAGAAAGTTGCCTAGAAGTGGCAACACTGGCAAGATATTTGGCACCTTTGGCAGTTTCAGAAAATTCCAAGCTTGCAGTCATCCCTGTAAATGGTGACTCTCCTAAAACGTTTGGCCCGAATCCCGGGCTTATTTTACAAGCCTTGACTCTGTCCAATGCTAGTGATGGGTTCAATCTTGAAAGACTGGAGATGCTTGGAGATTCCTTTCTCAAACATGCAATCACAACATACTTATTTTGTACATATCCAGATGCTCATGAAGGTCGTCTCTCCTACATGAGGAGTAAAAAGGTCAGTTTAACATTGCTGGTAATTTTGCCATATTTTTCTTTTAGTATCATAGATTATTTTCATATGTTATGTACCTGAATTTTTCTTAAATTTAGCTTCAGTGTTTTTATAGTGCACACAATGTCATGATTTAAATTTGTGTAAGAAAGGTATTGAAAATTAGAAGTTAACATTTTAATCGACAAATATTAAATGTTGTTCTCATAGGAATAGTAAAGCTTAAGTGAAAAAAAGAAAGTCTCTTTGAAAGTGTTCCTATGGAGAAATTTGGATTTTCAACTTAATCTTAAAATTTTGCAGCTGAGCAGCAATAACCAAGTCATCTTCAATAATACTATTATTTGTTTTGTTTATAAAAAATGAGTACAGGGTAAAGTACAGTCTTTGTAAAAAGTAACTGAATACTGAATACTGATATATAACACGCAGACTTAGATGTTAATAATTCATAGTGAATGAGTTCTGGAAGCTGCCTCCTAGTGTGACTTTTAAAGGTCCTCTTTAATAATGAAGTAATTTTAAAGAAGCACACTGTAGTGATTGTGGAGTGGATGAAACTAAAAAGGAAGCTGATGAAAAGTTTGAAATGTTGTAGATGAAATTAGAAGAGTGGGCTGGACTCGTAAAGTTGCCTAGAGCTTCAAATAAAGCTGAAGAGAATTTTCTAGTCACCCTGTCAGCCTAGATGAATTCTGAGTATGGCTGTAACTTGTTGGTTTTGGTTGTTGTACCTGTAGGAACAAACGTACATTGAATAATCATATTAAGTACATCTAGCTAAATAAGGACAGAACTTCTGGTATTTGCAGTGTTAACTTTATTGTTTTATATATAAGAAGTACAAAAGGTGAATAGAGAGGCTACCAAGTGACCAGGTACATTGGGCAAACCAAGTTAGAGGTGTCTGAAAATGCATTTTAGGATGTACCAAAAAGAATTATACATATCTCAATATACACCTGTTTCAAGAATGTATTTTCAGATGTCTCAGATGCATTTTGACCTATCTTAACTAAATTAATCAGAATGTTATTTTATCTGAAGTATATTTTAAGATATCAAAAATTTATTTTGAGATATCTTGAAACAAATTCATTTATCATTTGAAATATCTCAAAATGCAATTCCAGATATTTCAAAGTGGCTTCCTGTAAAATTGCCCATGTTTTCAATGGGATGACTGCACGTTTTAAGATATTTTTAATGAATATGAGATATTTTGAATTGCACAGGAAGTTATTGAAGGAGATCAAATTGGTGCATGTTATGTTGATTGAAGACTCTAAACTGACACTATATGTGCGAGTGATCTGTGTATGTAGAGAGTATTTACCCCGTAATCCATAGGTGTCCTGTCTGGGTTCTGGTGCCTGCTTTGTGTTCCATGCAGTCAGGAGAAGCACAGTCTCTGATTTAATTCAGTGGGTTCAGGAAATGAATGGAAGAATGGCTTATTTCATAGATACAAAGACCATTACTAATTTACACCTCAAAAGAATTAAGACAGGAAATTAATTAAAATGCTTAGCAAAAGCCAGAAGAAAAACATGTCTCATCTATGATGTAGTGCTGGGCAATATATGTATATTTTTGATTTGATGTTTTAAGAAAAAATAATATTCATAAGCCAGTATTGCAATTTTCAGTACTTTTTGATTTTAAATAACTTCTTCTGGCACTTAAAATCCACAAGGTTTACACCACTGTTTCTCAATGTGAGTGCAGCAACTCTGCCCATATTGCCTAGTGATAGTGATGAGCAGGAAAAAAAATTGAGCAAGGGCCACAAAATGAATAGTTTGGAGCAGATGGTGTTAGCTCTGCCATTTGGAAATGGGGTGACAGTGTAAGAGGTATAACTTCTAAAAGTAAAACAAGTTACTGCATATAAATATGCCATCTAGATGCCTGCAACAGCCCTGTTGCCCCTCGTCATTAAATGGCCTCTGCTAAACAAAACAGCAGGTAAAGAGAGGCAACAGCTGCACTGACTTGTGCTACATTCCATTTGAAGTAGGTAGTCTGAATTTCTGAGTTCCTAGTTGGAATTTTCATCTGGGAAAGACTGGGATGATCTGTCAAGTCCAAGTTTGTCTGACTGTAGATCAAGATGTCAATCCAAAATGGCGGTGTACACCACAGTAATACCACAGATTTCACTGTACTGTTTATTAGCACTTCTGTCTACTTGTACCTCATTAAATCAGTCGTACACACAGCTCTGTCCAACATCTATCTGTGGGCATGCTTCTGCAATGTGTAGATGTAAAAATATTACATCAACTTCTGTTTATTTTGATTGAGCAAGCACAACAAAGGTTTTCCTGGACAAATCCATATTGGTTTTCTGAATGTTTTACTGGAGCGTGGTCAGCTCCGTGTAATGACATTCCCAGCTAAGATATACAATTTCCGATGTAAATGGAATGTAGTGTTACACACTTTCTCCTACTTAACTTTCACAGTAAAACTACTTGTACTTTGTCAGTAGTGTGGTAATTACAGCAGCCAGTAATTTACGACTAAAGCGACAAGTCCATGCTTCGTAAGCACTCGTCTGTCCATTTCACATTGGCTCTGCTTTGAACCACAGCCTTTGTAGTTGTCTTTTATATGAATTATTCAGTGTTCATGTATCGGTTACAGGGTAAGCTGCAGTACTAATCATTTTATTTATTTATTTATTTATTTATTTTTTGTTTGTATTATTTGTTTAGCTAGTGAACCAGGCATCCTAATTACAATTCCATGTATATGTAATATTCATATATACGTTTATTGTGATCTGTGATTATTGTACTGATGAATGAAGAGCTTTGTCTTTTCTTATAGTATAAAATAAAGTTAAATGTAGCAAGAGAGAGAAATGTTTACAGTGGTTGTGGTGACGACTGATAGACACACCTGCAAAACATGCAAGGTGGTGAACACAATACATCTAAAGAAAACTCAAATATGAATAGAGGAGATATACAACAAAAGGGTTTAGAAGAAAAGAGCTGTTTCTTTGAGGCAGGCCTATTACAGAAATTGGTCATTTTGAAAAAAATGTTTCTCACTGTAATATTTCATAATGTTGAGAGACAATATACCAGATTTTGGTCTCTAGATGGAATATATGTATTTAAATGTCTGTGTAGACGGAGCTTCAGTCTTTAAGGTATTTATTGCATTTTGGGTCAGATTTACCACAGTATAAATTTAAGCCAGTATCACCAAGGCCCTGCTATGGTTTTGTTTACATTTCATTTTGTCCTGTATATTCCTGTCATAAAACAATTAAAATTTCCTGATCTAGCCAGTAGTTATTCTGTACAACATATCTCTCTGTTATAAAAGAAAGTCTTGAGATGAGACTTTTTCCAAGAGATTTTGTCAAGTCCCGCCCTCAACCATTTACAACCACGCCTACGGTCCACTCGCCTCTCATTCGTGTGAATGCTTTTGTCTGACACAGTTCCTGCGCGCTCAGCTCTTATAAATTTTTTACGTTTTCCTCACTTTAAGTTCCCAGTAAAAGACAACTTATGTCAAAATCTTATTGAGGTATTTCATCCCGAAGGGTTATCAACAGATGAAATGAGTACACGGGCAATCCTAACTCAGAAAAACGATGAAGTCAAATGAATTAATGTGAAATTGTCGGATCAATTACATGGCAATGACATGTAAAATTTTAACAGGCAACAAGAAAGGTAATGTAGTACATCTTTCGCGGATAACATTAGACACCAAAGGAGATCTTGATATTCCATTCGTATTAAAACGTTTACAGTTTCCCATTAGAATAGCTTTGGCTATGACAATTAACAAATCACAGGGACAAACATTTGAAAAAGTCTGTTTATTTATTAGAGAGAAAGAAACAATATTCACTCACGGGCAGTTATACGTTGCGTGGTCATGATTCAAGTCCAAACACAGAATCAAAATTCATTACGATATTGATGAAAAGTTAATTTTTACAGTAAAAGTGTAAGTTTAAAAAATATTTGCGTGTTAATTTCAAAGCCAAACAGAACAAAAACGTATAACTCAACGAATACCTCTAACACAGCATGAAACATAATTTTCAATTTATTATGTTTTACTATTTTTTACTATGGTTAGTTACTCGCTGTAATGTAAAATAGTCAGGTCTATTATGCATATGTAAAAATCCCCATGAAAGTAAAAATCTGTTTAAATTGTACATCCGCTTCCCCATACAAGAGTTGTGTCGGCTTTTATCTTCAAAAGGGGAAATATTCAAGATTATACACTTAAATATTGTGTGTCCATCTTTTTTTATTTTTTAGACTAGAAACTAGTGCTGGGTGGTATGACCAAAATTCCATATCACGGTATTTTTCAAAATTATGCCGGTTTCTCGGTATTCAATGGTATTTTTTTCCCCATGCAAGAGTGGATGTTAACCACATTTTCCACTGCAATTACTGCAGTAGACTGGCTAAGAATAACCTATTCTACTGTCATGAGAATTGTACATTGTACAAAAAAACATTTTAATGTGCACACAAGTATTAATCCAGGTTTACAGGGCCCATAAAGTGATAGTTTTCAAGGGGGTGGCACTAATGAAGAGAAGGAATCACATTGCATGACAGATGCAGTCAAAATATAGAACATTTTTATTGAACAAATTTTGCAAACAACTTAAACTATAATTTTGACAACATATTTTCAACCATCCAAAGAGGCATTTAGACTTTAGTAAAATATCCAGAGGTGCTTGTCAAAAGTTGTATTGCACTGAACATGTCTTAGAAAAGGAATAAATAGTAAATATTTTTTGTAAACCAACTATACTTTCTGTTAATGTTAACAATCTCTGTCCACTGACACATTAAAGTGACTTTTTAAACGAGTTTACCATCATTAAACTGCATAATATTTAATAAATAATAACAATAAAATAAATAAAAGTGCAACTTCCAGTAATAATACTAATACTTCAAGACTACAAGCCCAGGTGTATTACACAGTATTCACCAAATAAAAATAAAATAAAATAAATGCAACTTGGTGATGACATCTTTACCAACTGAACCGTCATTAAGGCAAATTGCATTAATATGGACCTTGCTTCAAGCTAAGCTATATACATAAATAATAAAACTGCAACTTTCATTTATAATGCTATTTGTGGTATAGCCCTACGGAATCGTATTAGGGTCACAGTGAAGAAAATAAAAATACGGACACAGGGAAGAAAAAAAACTATATGTCGAGAATAAAGTCGACATGTTGACATTATTCTCGACATTTCCATGTTAATCTCGACGCTTAAACTTAACAAAATTAAATTCAATTCAACCCCCACCCAAGAGAAAGAGAGGAAGGCCCACAGCCAAGAGTAAAACATTTAAGAATAGAACAGAAGGAAGAGAATCCTTTTCCCCAGTATAAAAGTTTTTTCTAAAATGTTATTGATTAGATCCTGCCAGGCTTTAAAAAAGTTTTGAACAGATCCTCTAAGTGAGAATTATGTAGATTTTTTCCAATTTCAAATAGTATATAACATCAGTTACCTACTGACTTAAAAGAGGTGAGTTAGGATTTTTCCAGTTGAGCAAGCCAAGTCTTCATACCAATAGTGTAGTGAAGGCAATCACAGTTTGTTTATCCTTTTCCACTTTAAGCCCATCTTGGAGTACACCCAACAGAGCTGTTAATGATTAGGAGAGATTGGGACACCAAGGCTGCCCAAAAGGCATTTAAAGATTTTGGTCCAGAATGATGTTAATTTGGTGCACGTCCAAAACAATTGGCCAAATGAGGCTGGAGCATGATTGCAATGTTCAAATGTTGGATCTTGTCCTGGAAACAGTTTGGACATTTTTTAGTAGCAAAACTAATGATTTCTGATAGTCTAATTATGTCTTTGATATAATTTGTAAACAAATTAAAGATATTGCAGATATCCTATTCTTATAACTGAAATTTGAATTTTGATTAGTCAAAATGTAATTACAGGTGTCTAACTGAAAATTTGAAAGATGTCATTGAGAAAATTCCCTTTATTCTCTCTAGCCAAAACATACTTACAGATACCTAGAATTATGATTAGTGAAAATATAATTAGCAGAAGTAAAATGGAAATTGGCATAATATAAATTTGTTAATAACAAGTAAAGACATACATGAGATCTCTAATGGTAAAAGACATTTAGATCTGTAATTGGTAGATACATTTTAAATTAAAATTTCTATTAGGTTTGTAAGGTATACATTTTACCAAACAAGAGCATTAGGTTACACTTTTTAGGTTTAGGTTTCTGTTCCTGTAAGCAAACAAGGATTAGTTCAGACAAGATTCCTCTGTGTGCAATGGGCAGATGAAGATCCATCATGATGGGAAGTTTACTTTTTTTTTTTTTTTTTTTTTTTTAATTCATTCAACAAAGCTTCATTAAACCGTCTTCAAGATTCTCCTAAACTTTCATGGCTCATATTAAGTTACATAATGCTAGATTTCCCAGCCAAAGCTTCTTTGTTTCTACGTGTCAATTGTCTTCCATAAATACTCAAATCCACGAATACGGATCCCAGTTGGTCAGGGAAAACAATTTCTGTCCATATGTTTTTTTTATGTAGTTATGCATGTACATATTTAATTTTTATTTTAAGTCTTGAGAAGTATACATAATATACATATACAGTTGTAGCGGGGCTACATAGTTAGTGCTGTCAAATGTCAGTACTGAGTGCATCTCATTTCCATTGTCCCGTTTGCTGTTTGTGTGTGTATCAGTAAATGATGGAAGAAGACCACAGCCTCAAACCTGGAAAACACCTGTTCACTATTAATCAATTACAACCGTCACAGAACTATTTAAGCCATCATGGGGGAAATGTCCAGGAGGTAGAAAAAAGAGAAGAGAGAGGAGAAGGAGACTTTTTCATTTTTCACGACCACGAGCCATCTTTACCTGCTGTACTCTACATCGCGCATTTTCATCCAGTTTTTTTTCACTTCGCCGGACTTACTTCAATACCCTCATCACGAGAGACCCCGGGGTCGGACTTCAGCATCCACCACGCACCGAGGATTCACGGTGAGGCTGTTCCATTTTGTTCCAGGAAAATCAAACGACTCATTTATCATTAGTTCAGTCAACCGTATTCAGGACAGTTTTTATAACCGGACTCAAGTTCACGATCATTTCCGTATCTCATTCATTTTTTTGTTATTTGTGTTGTTTGTTATATGTTACAGGGGCAAGGGAGGGTTTTGTTGTATTTATATATGGTGGTGTCTCATTGTTGATGTGGTGGAGGGATATTTATATTTATATGTTTCTTTCTATTTTTTCATTTGTCTTGTTGTTTCATTTAATACATTTAATCAGTATAATTTTACATATCTGCTTTTGTGAGTTTATATTTACACCGTCGATTGTGGGGAAAAGTGTACTTTGTTAGAGGTACGGCTTGATAGTTAGATTCATACTCAGTAAATTATCCAGGCCACAGGTCTTGGAGATGTAGCTGCCGGCTGGGTAAGGGGTTGGCCATTATACAGTATAAGGGGTAAACTTATAATTAAATATAATTGATGCAATAATTAAGTATTGTTGAACTGATTGCCAAATTAAACAAAAAAAATAATAATGTATTTGGATATATTTATTATAAATATCAATAATTCATTTTGCTTACAGCACCCAGCACAAAGAAATTATCACATTCTAGAAAAAGCAGAAGCAAGTAGTAAGTGCTGGCAAGCATGCTGGAAGTTAATATTCAGCTTATGACAGAACATTGAAAACAATTGCTCCAGAAAACAAAATTGGGGGGGTTATAAAAACATTTTAATAATAAACTACTGATGGAGACTAATTACTTATTATGTAAAACATCTATTGAGGTTGTACCCAGCTGGATCTTAATACAGAAATGCCAATGATTGCAATGAATATTCATTATTTGAGGGATGGGCCATCAAACAAAAAGAATACTCAATTGATGGTTTTAAGATTTGCAATAAAAATGCCTAGTATTTGTTAATTACAACACTTTGCACAATATTTAAAGCAAGCTATTGCTTAGTACCGCCATAAATTAAAGCATACTTGAAAATAATGTAGTGATAAAGCACACTCGTTTTTTATATGAGCAACTGAAAAATATGTTAATATTTTTATTAAGGTCACATTTTTTTCTTATGTACTTTTGGTATTTTGTTGTAAAAATTACAGTGCAAAATGTGCATGTCTGTAATAACTAGGGAAATTAAATAATGATACAGATGTTCATTAAACAGTACTTTTCTACAATATAGTACATGTATACGCAGTAACTTTGATTGATTTACAGTGAGAGATGGTGTAATAAAACATTCAGGAAATAAAAACATTTCTAATGCATCCTATGTTGAGTGAGCATACATAAAATTCAGTTTTAGTCCTGCTAACACATTTTATTTAATGTATTCCTGTGGTTGCTTTTAAAACCTAGAAATTTGGAAATAGTTTTGTAGCATATTTATCCTTGTGGACTGGTTTGTTTTAGGCTGTAGAGCAGATTGCATGAAGCAGCAGCTGTCGAATGTGTCTCTATTTGTATTTGGCCCCTATTCTGAGTTTGTAGCACTTCTTTTCTTCCCTCCATCTTCAATTTGGTATTTAAATTTCATCTGAGGGAATGGACTCCCGCTGAATGGTTTATCTGTTGGTGCCAGATGTTTGTTCCATAATATAACGGAGCACTTTGGGTAAATAAGAATGTCACCACACTGGGGCAGCTTGCTTTTTAAAATTCTTTATTGCTGCCTAAGACTAATAATGAATGCATTTCACTTGAAAATTGTAATTGTTCGCCTGCTGATGTAGTGGTGAGTGCCTATGTTTATTTTATTTTTTCTGCGGTTATTCATGAGGTTCATATAAACTCAATCAGTATACTGTAAATTTTAAAACCATTCTTGTATAAAGTGTTACTCTCCACTTTCTGAGGTATAAATGCATACAAGTTCTGAAACTAAAAACTTGATTTCTGTTGAGAGATGTTTCAAGAAATGTCAAGATTGTCATTTAGCCCTCAAGACTGTGTTTTTGATTTGTTCTTAAGGTACTGATTTGAGACTTTCGCTTGCCATTAGTGTGCCAATATAAAAAAAGGCTTTTTGTGAAGAGTAATATAGATTCAATTTATGTCTTTAAACTGGTTGAAATTTAAATCAAAGTGATGTCTAATGCAAAGTATGATTGACATGCTCATTATTTCTTTCCTAAATATTTTCTTTGACATGCCAGCACATTGAAGCTTTCAGAGACAAACCTGCCAATTTAGTAAAAAGCATGTGTATGGTTTAAATTAATTGTAGAGCAGAAAAATCAATTTGAAAATCAGATTTGCAGGTCAGATGTAGGATGTTTCTCTGTCTTATCTGTCCGCATTAAAGGCTATACCTTTAATCATTTTGATTACAGAGAATACATTTACATCATGTGTCCATAGCTGTTTCTTTACATGAAAAGCAGTGGTGTCATTAAAATGTGTTTTTTATGCTTATTAGTTTTGATAGATCATGAAAAACCACTGCCGTTATCCTCTTGGGCAAACTGCAAAAGTTGTCGCTGGTTTGTTAAATCTTATTACTTTCATTTTGTTAAATCAGATCCAGCATAGGTGTAGTTCCTCTGTCATTGTTTTTGTTGTTTTTTCTTTTCTTGTCTCCAGTTAATTCTGTGTTCTCTTTGTGTGTGTGTGTGTGTGTGTGTGTGTGTGTGTGTGTGTGTGTGTGTGTACAGTATATATAATGTGTGTGTGTCTGTTAATTTGTGGTGGTGATTTAACTTTTTATAGAGCTGGATTTAGCATGTATTTCATACAGTGGATATACTCTTTAAATGTAAGCAATAATTTTTAATCTTTTCATGGTAGCTTACTGGTAATGAATAGAAAACATCAATCTTGTATTATTGTACAATATAGTATTAACTCATTTAATTATCTAATGTTTGTTGATAAGCATTTCTTTCATTTTTCATTTTCAATAGACCCAGACAGCCTCATTCTTATAAAACTGATCTACTATGATGCTTTAATTTGTGATTATGGAATATGCATCACATTTTGTGTAGTTTTGGTAAAATTTCTTGTAAGTTTTATATATTACTCTTTTATAAAAGATTTTATTGTGTTGCTTTATTTGATTCATTTCAGGTCATAAAATTAGGATTTGATAGTACTCTTCCCTTGGACATACTAGAGAGCCTGGTATTACTAGGACTGAAACCGCTTCAATTAAGCAAATTGTGTGAAAGGGAAGTTAAAAATTTGTGAATTTCCTGCAGACTGGATGCATTGTTTAAGTATATTTAACAAAAAAGCGGGATTCCATAGGCAGTGGTGCAGGGGCCACTTTTTTGTTACTTAAGTAACATGTAAAGCTCATTGTTAACAAACGTATAGTTTTATATTTTGGAAGCATTAGAATTGAAGTATTTCAATAAAGAAGTATTGGTCTCTTCTTGATTTTTTTCACTTCTGTTGCAGATTTTTTAGTTATTTTATAATCTTTACCCAAAATCTAGTGCTAGATTTGGATAATACAAGAAATCCGGAATGGACAAATGCTGCCTCATAGCACTGCTGTGGTGCACAGCTCCGAAATTAGCCTCAATGGGAAAGACAATCAAACATTTTACAGAAGCATTGAACAGAGCTAACAAGATGTTAGGTTATATTGTACATCATGCATTATAGTCGAGAGACGTTCAGCTAAAGCTGTATACGGCCCCTGTAAGAACCTTAAAAGAGCTACTATACTAACTACCTACATATATGCACCCTGTGAAAAGATCGTTTTAGTTGAGTTTGTCTGGCTTAAGCAAATCAAAGCTAAGAGTTGACAAAAGAGCAACGGGGGCACTGTTTAGCTGCGTCCTAGATCCTGGCAATTGGGATAACAATCTTTGACCTGGCCACTCTGTGTGTGATTCTGTTTTGTTTTGTTTTTTATCCTCCCAGAGTGCTCTACACTAGCACAGCATAGACAGGTCTTATGATGGACCTTCGTGATGGCTTATGGCTTTGCACCTGTTGAGATTGTCAGAGAAAACCAGTAAATTCAAGTTGAAAGGACAGAAAACAGAAAGCAACAATTAAGAGTTGCGCAGGCAATACGTCGACAGTAAAGAAGCCTGTGTAACATTAGTGCAGTTGACTGTTAGAAATATATCCTAAAATGCACAGAATGCTTTCTATCATTTTAATTAGTTGCTTTAGAAGACTTGTTTTCAGTATTCAACACATTTTAATGTAACTGTAACTATATAAATCGATAGTTTCAGAAAATTGTAACCAGCATGAACTTCAATATTTCCTTTGTTAAAAGCATATGATTAGATTGCCAACAAAAGTCACTAATCGTGTACATGTTATTTAGCAATATAACCAAAGGCTAAACACGGAGAGAGATTGTTCCTGGGAATGTCAAGCAAGGGTGCGCACTGCAGGCAAGTGTAATTTACAAATTGTAGGCATGCCAAACCAAAATATCCCTTCAGTGCTCATGGAAGAAATATTTACAGAAAAATAAAGATCTTAAAAACAGGATACGTTAGCTTTCTTTTAATGTGGGTACACTACCACAAACAAACCACTGAAGGAAACCTATAGTACAGGACAATTTTCTTACAGTGTTCAGGTGAGCAGTCTTGACAATTATGTGCCCTCCTTCAGTGGAGCAATCTCTAGAGATGGGTGTTATTGGGGTGGCGTTGTCTGTTTATCTGTAAACGTTTAGATTTGTCCACACAGAAATCCCCAAATACTTTTTTTTCTTGTATTTATTTTATTGTAATAATTTTATCCTTAATATGTACATTAGTTACTGTATAACAGCTGTTAAAGAAACTGGACTTGTACAACCAACGCAACATATAGTTCTAGTTAACAGGACAGAAAAGCGAGACTAGTTATATTTTTCTCCAGAGGTATTCTAATTCTGAATTTGAAGAAAGGAGTATCTGTAAACAGCCTGTCCATATTCCATACCTACCACTCAACCATTGCCATCTCTGTTCCTTTTACTTCTCCTCCAACTGTTATTAAAAGATCAGTGTTGCACTCTGAATTTTTTAAAACTGATTAGAGCTGCGTTACCTCTAATTGTTTGCGTAAAGTGTATTACTTTTGAACATTCTGTAGATACAGCGTTTATAATGAATCCCTGTCCCCTTTTGTAAAAAAAAGTGATTCCAGTTAGCTATTTGCAATAATCTCCAGAGGTAGAGTGAATACGTTATGTTAATTGGTATTAAATTATCTTGTAGTAGTATTTAAAATGTCTTTAAAAAGATCCACCTAAAGATGTGTGCATATTATTCATGCTTTACAAATTATATACAGACTGTAGTTTTTAGTTTTTTAGAGTCATTTATATGTATAATATTATCATTTTTTTTTTCACAAATTATTTTCATACAATAGTATTAAAATATCCTGTTGCTAACAATGTAAAAGTTTGCTGTGAAAAGAAGGGAAATCATATTAACTTGCTGGTAATTTTCTTTCATAAATTTGCATTTAAATCCAAGTTTGCCTTTTTCCTTTATGTTAGAATTTTCTATATTTCTGTTCACGTGAATATTCAAAGTCTTAATAGCAAATCAGTTAGGTTGCATGTTCTTAGATCTGGAGAGAAATATGTGGCTGTCAATAATGCAAATGACTTATTTCAAAAAAAATGTTTCAACTTTATGTTGTATGCTAGATAATTTACCTTTTATGGTTAAGAATTGTATTTTATGATGGTAATCACTGGCTTTATTGACTCATTAAGGATTTGTTTTTACTTTTTATCATTTCATTTTATTAAGAATCTCTTTTGTTGTTGACACTTTTCAATGCAGATTATGAAACAAACGACACACATTATCACTTAACCTTAGGTATTTAATTTTATTATATTTCCTTTTCCGGTCTTTTTTTCTTTTCTTTTCTTTTTATAGGTACACAAGTCTATGTATGTGTCTCTTTGTGTGTCTACTTTATTTGTTGAAAATTGAAGTCTTTTATCCTAATGCTTTATGTACTTGTTTCATAGGTGAGCAATTGTAATCTATATCGCCTTGGGAAAAAAAAGGGTCTCCCAAGTAGAATGGTGGTTTCAATTTTTGATCCACCTGTGAACTGGCTTCCTCCTGGGTATGTGGTTAACCAAGATAAAAGCACTACAGACAAATTGAATGCAGATGAAATGGTACGTTTATTGAATCATTCATGGAAATCTATGCTTTACTGCCTCAGAGTTTAATACCCAATATAAATGAAGTTAAATCTTGAGGAAATATTTATTGAGAAATTATCAGGTTTTTGTAACTGGATCACCTTATTTAATTTTATACATGCTGGACATACATACTTTCTCATTTTGGATATACTTTCTGTATATGTGCTCAAAGTGTTAAGACAAAGCTGGACTTGTTTCACCAGCTTTTGAAGTTGCTATACTAGGACGATCCTCTAGATGTCAACCTTGCATTAGACGTGTTCAAATACATGTTGATTGTTGTTGAACCATGGCCTGGATTTGTATTTTAAAGGATTTATATTAAAAAAAATATGGCATATCATTTTAGATGTTTTCATAAAATCTTTCAATAAGAAACATACAGTACATAGTATATCTTAATATACAAGTATTGAATTTACTGCATGCCAGACAGGGGTCTTAGAATGCAGTTCTCTTTTGTTTACTATTTTTTATCGCACGTTTTGTCCAACAATACATTTTGTATATGGTACATTGCTTTGTAGCAGTTAAGCAGGTGTTACAGAAACGCTTGTGTCTTTTTGAGAAATAAAGACTTGTCTTACATTTCTGCAGTTATTTGATGTCCCTGAAGGTTTATCATGTGAATGCTTTGTTTTATTTTAAGATGGGAAAAGAACATTTGTCTAATGGAAGATCTGGAGATGAATATGATGATGATGAGGAGGAGGATGAGGATGATGATGAAGATGATGATGACCTAATGTGGAAAGAATCTAAGGATGAAGTTAATGTGGAAGATGATCTGGAATATTACCAAGAGCATATTCGATTCATTGATAACATGCTTATTGGTTCAGGGGCTTTTGGAAAAAAAATATCATTGTCACCATTTCCATCTGCAGAATCCAGTTGTGAGTGGAAAGCACCCAAGAAATCCTCCCTGTCAAATGTTCAGTTCTCTTCAGATAATGATGAATTTGACTACAGTTCTTGGGATGCAATGTGTTACCTTGACCCAAGCAAAGCAGCAGAAGAGGATGATTTTGTAGTGGGTTTTTGGAATCCTTCTGAGGAAAACTGTGGAACAGATACTGGTAAACAGTCCATCTCATATGACTTGCATAGTGAGCAGTGCATTGCAGATAAAAGCATTGCTGACTGTGTGGAAGCCCTGCTTGGATGCTACCTGACTAGCTGTGGTGAGAGAGCTGCACAGTTATTCCTTTGCTCTCTTGGCTTAAAAGTGCTTCCTGTGGTGAAGTCTAACAGAGTTCTAGATGGTGCCACTTGTCATAATAAACCTAGCGCAGATAGTGAAAAAGATGTGCAGTATGACTGGCTCAGGATCCCCCCCAGATGTGTGTTTGATCATCCAAATGCAGAGAAAACCCTGAGCCACTTAATTGCAGGTTTTGAAAACTTTGAAAAGAAAATCAACTATACCTTCATAAATAAGGCCTACCTTCTTCAGGCTTTTACACATGCATCTTATCACTACAATACCATAACAGGTAAACCCTCTTCTATTTTCTCTTTTTAATGTATTAATGGAAGTCTATTTCAATTGTGCATGTACATATTTTCCATGTACACCCCTTTAGCAGCTTTAAACGTAATTTCCACAAGACTCGGGGTGGGGATGTTTAGAGGAGTGATTAAAAATAATATGGAATAACACATTTACTGTAGAGCTTGTAGTAAGTTTAAACTGGCTAATGGCTGACAGAATGATTTATAATTATAAGAGTTGTATTTTTAAATTTGTGCAGTTGTTTAACAGGACTGATTAATGTTACTATGATACTAGCACATGTTCTGTTTTTTCCCCTGTCTGTGTAAGTCATTACTTGTCTTTCTTTGGTCAATTACAAGCTGAATCTTCATTTGTGCTGATGAAGTCTCCTTGTTATATCGGGGATACCTGCTAACCTTCATTTGTACATGTGGTTGACAGTTTGCACTTGTTGCGTTGTTATTTATTTCTGTTTGGATACTCTGAAGACCTAAAGATGTAAAGTGAGGGTATGATTTCCCCATGAAATTTGTCCTCCTGAATATTATATTTAGGGAAAAATCACATTCAACAAATGGTTACATTTTTGTCAGCCAAGAACAGCATTTTTCCATACAAAAAAATAGTTTGAATGCGTAGATAACAACAGGGTTGATTCTTATGCCTTGTTTTGTTACATTATAACATAGAGTTTTTTGTGATATAGTTTGTGTTTTATCAATGGATATGATCATGTTTTATTAATGGTGTAATTTGATTGATTTGTATTCATAATAGAAAAACAAAAAATGTAATCTTTTACATTTTTTTGTTTTTATATTGTAAGAAATCCATATGGCAAGTTTTGGAGAGATTTAGCAGTTCATGGGATATGTTTTAAAAGAGATGTAGCATTGAGAAGTAGACACTTTTCCTTCCCATATTGTCCATGCCTATAAGTTTTGTAATATATTACAATGGGAACAATGTAGGTAACGTATGATGCCTCATGTGTTGTAATATTATAACCAAAAAAAGGAAAAGTTAAAATGTTATTATTGACATGCATGCATTTTATTGAAAACTAATTGACAGAACACTTGTTTAATTGTCTTAATAGTAAAAGAAGGGTTGGGGTTGAAGTGTTTTAGGAACAGTATGGAGCAAAATAAATACACATTTAATGAAATAGCAAATGCTCCCAAGTTTTCTCATATGTAGAAGTTGATACTCTCCCAGCAGCAGCAGGGGCTGTTAAAGAGGTACTCAGTGGTTTGGAAATTTTAGATGAAAAAGTGCTGCTTTGATTAAAAAGTTCAAATCAAATGGAATCTGCAGGATAAGATGACATTTATGCAAAAGTGTTTATTGATGTTGGTAAAGTACATACATAAACCATTAATATAATTTTTACAAAACTTGCTGCATGCTGGGGAAATTCCAAAAAACGTGGAAACCAGCAAATGGTGTTGCACTATGTGTAAAAAAGGCTCAACTACTTAACTTTAAGCCAGTAATGTAAACCTGTATCACAGGTAAAGTTATGCTAACAATATCATAAGTCAAGAACAAACAGAATGGGAGAAAAAAGTTTGCTTATGTAGTGATGCATTATTTTGTAGAGTGTTCCGTTTTCAGTCCGTTTTTGTCACATTGAAGTTAGCAAATTAAAGTTTTAACTGGTTTACTAAGTCTTTCTTGTTATTTCTTTACTTTCAAAGATTGTTACCAGCGTTTGGAATTTCTTGGAGATGCAATTTTGGACTACCTCATAACTAAGCACCTTTATGAAGATCCTCGCCAGCATTCTCCAGGAGTGCTGACAGATTTGCGATCTGCCCTTGTTAACAATACCATTTTTGCTTCTCTTGCTGTGAAGTACGACTACCACAAATATTTCAAAGCTGTTTCACCTGAGCTGTTCCATGTAATTGATGACTTTGTGCAGTTCCAGTTAGAAAAGAATGAAATGCAAGGAATGGATTCAGAGGTTAGTGGAAATGGTTCATACATTTGCAAATAAAGCGGCAGATTTCATCTTTGATCTCTTTCATTCAGATTGCCTCTTAAGTGTATGCAATGAGTGAAGTGAAAAATTGATTTTTGGCATTGTACAACAATGTGTTTTTAGGTTAGGCATCTACTGCCATATTCTGATTGTACACTATCTGCATAACATTCATTTGCAGATATTAACTATTTTGCAATGCATGGTTACCATGTTGTTTTGTAAATATGGAAATAGTGTAGTATGAATGAGTACAACTGGGGAACAGAATTTGTTCAGTAAGAGAACAGAGTGTGTAAGGAAGAGGGAATCAAGAAGCCATTGCTAACCATCTCTGCATATACTCGGCAGCCACACTTGCTCATACCTAATCATTTTGAACTGTGTATTTCAAATTATTACATTCAAGTAAAGCTTGGTTTCCTGGGTATGGGGTTAAATAAAATGCATGTGTATTCTTTTTTCACTATTTAAATTATTAATATGGTATTAATAACCTTTAGCAATAAAAACCTTCTCTTGAAAGTTTATGTATACCTGTTATTGATTTGCTCTAGCTACCAGATCAATTTTCAGTTTTCATCATTAAATGTTATGTGCTATCAGTGCTTATTGTTTTTCTAATATGAAAAGGGGGAACAGAAATACAAAAGGATGTGCTGCTTATACATTTTTTAAATGTGTCAGTTAAGGAGATCTGAAGAGGATGAAGAAAAGGAAGAAGATATTGAAGTTCCTAAGGCTATGGGAGATATATTTGAATCACTTGCTGGTGCAATTTACATGGACAGTGGTATGTCTTTGGAGACGGTTTGGCAAGTTTACTTCCCGATGATGAGACCACTAATAGGTAAATTCATAACATTTTGCCTTAACTTAATAGCCATATAATTTAAATGTACTAAAACTCACATAAACTTAATAACTTATTTATTTACAGAAAAATTTTCTGCCAACGTTCCACGGTCTCCTGTTCGTGAATTGTTAGAAATGGAGCCAGAGACTGCCAAATTCAGGTAAATACATACAAAATTGTACATGTGATTACTAATGAGTTTTCGATTTACTTTGGCTTCTGTAAGTGCTGAAGTAGCAACATTTGTCTGTATTTTGGATCCTGATGTCTCAGAAAAAAAACATTTTTTCAAAGAATTCCTAAGATCAGTTTGTAAATTAATCATTTCTTCTGACAACTCTTTTCAGTATGTGATATAAATCGATTTGCAAGCATGAACGAATCAATTTAACTGACCTCAAGACTAATGCTAGGTTACATACAGTATGTGATATCATCACGGTTTTTCATTTTGTAGGTAATTGTTTAAGCTGCATATGTAAGTCCTGCCTGACAGGTTCATGTTTCTCGTTTACCTCTGAATCATTACCCACAAACAAGAACGAGTCGCAGGAATTTTTTATCACTCAGGATTCTCTCTTTGTTAACTTTTGTAGCAATGCACCAACCCAGCATATATTTATATTAAAATTTATTAACTGGAGTTTTCAACAATGTCTCACAAAGGCTACAAATATTAAATAAATGTGTTTTATTTTCATTTGCATGGTTAATAAATTAAATCACAGTTTTATAAAGCTAAACCTTATAAACAATATTATTGTAACTTCTAGCATAATTTGTTGTTTTCAGTTTTCCATTGTTCATATGGATCCATGTATAGAGTTTTTTGTTTTTTTTTGGTTCACTGACCACGTCTGGCAGATATCGTTCACTGAGTCTTTCAGTCATTACTGACCGACCAGTGAGTTTCACAGTTCTTATTCACTTTATTCTGAAGTAAATGTAATCTGCTAATAAGACACATGATTCTCATTCATTTATTATTCTCAAACTGAATCAAACTTGTGACCTTCTGGTAGCTTGTGAGCTATAGTACATGGCAAATCCAAGAAAACGTTGCATTTTTATTTGCTGTTTTGCCGAATTCAACTAAGCCCAGTGGCAAGCTGCCTAATTTTCTTATTTTAATTGTTGTTTTCACTATATTGGTCTGCTTGTGATTTATTTGTAGAGTCCTATCAATGTCAACACAGTTAATGTGATATGTATAATGTCAATGTAATTTATTTATATAGCACATTTAAAACAACATAGGAATGCTGTGGCCAAAGTGCTTTACAATAATAGAATAAAAGAAAACATACAAATAACATAAATAGAAATAAAAATATATGAACATAAATAGAAATAAAATAAATAATAATAGAAGTGATGTTATATAATCACAATGAGGAAACCATCAGTATTACTGAAGGTCACGGAATGCAAGTGAATAGAAAGGAGTCTTTAATCTCGTTTTTAAACAGTTCAGTTGTAGACGACTCCTTTATGTGACGAGGTAAAGCGTTCCACAGGCGAGGAGCAGCAGCAGCTGCCAAAGCCCTGTCTGTCCCCCTTGGTTGTACACTTAGTACGAGGGACAAGAAGAGACAACTGACCAGAAGATCTAAGCACTCTAGATGGCTGGTGTAAAGCACACAATTCAGATAAATAGGCAGGAGCAAGCCCATGTAAAGATTTAAAAACTAGCAACAAGTTTTTAAAATCAGTTCGAAAACTGACAGGCAGCCGCCAGTGTAAAGAAGCTAATATTGGAGAAACAGAATCGGACTTTCTTGCCCCAACCAGAAAGCAAGCGGCAGCATTCTGGACCAACTGTAACCTGCGTATGAGGGATTTGCTAATCCCAGAATACAGCGAGTTGCAGTAATCAAGGTGAGAAAAGATAAAAGCATGAGTAGCTTTCTCAAGATCTCTAGAAGATAAAAAAGGCTTGATCTTTCGTAATAGATGAAGCTGGAAAAAGCAGCTCTTGACTACGGAATTTACTTTTAATGAGCAGTTAATGTGGATTGTGATTTGTAGCTTAGCTAAGGTTTTACTACAATAATGGAACTACTTTTGTAAGCCTAAAATACAGCAGGACAATGTGATACTGAGGAAGGGTTACCATTGGAATAGGTCAAAAGAGTAGCCCATGGCCGACACTGTTGGAAAGGGGCAAGAAGAGAAGGGGATTAATGAAATGGGGGGCGTCATTGCTGAAAGAACTTTTCGTCTCATTTTTGGTCATTTGTAAATGTGTTGCACCTCCTCATATGTGTCATACTGTATATATGATTAAGCATTCACCATGGCAGCTATATATGAGTTACAGAATTGTCTTTTTAAACCATAAAAGGTGGGAAATGGCACTAGCCTTGGACTCTATGGTGAATTAACTAAATCCATTCATTTTAACACGTAGTTCAGAAGGATTTAATCAGTAAAATGAATTGTGATGCTCATTCACTTTAGTGAAGTGACTAGCACTGCTATTTCACTGATCCATTGCCCTGGGCTCAAATACTGTATTATGTGTAGTTGTTGTCAATGTAGAGTTTGCAGAATTTCACAGCATTCCATTTGCAGACATGTTCAGGTTCAGTTAAATACTGACTCAGTAATTTGGCCCAGTGTGAGTGGGGGTGTGTGCATGAGTGTACCTTTGGGTGGATTGGCATCTTGTCCCAGGCTGGTAACTGCCTTCTTCCCAACTCTGCCAGGATAGACTGTGACCATGAACTGGAATAAGGTTGTATGTAAATGTTATGTAATGATGTTATTTTATCGTGTGTGTTTCATTAATAGTATGCTGATACATTTTTAAAATAAGTAATAGTTTCTTAAAGTTTTGTTAGTGTACACATTCTAATTACTACATATCAAAGTGTTTGTGTACTATAAAACTGCATCTTTTTAATATGTTACATTTCAGTATATTTTATATCTAATCATACATCGTGCATTTGAATCTAAAACATGGAGGGTCAAGCCCTGCACAAAGAAAATTGTGATGTTGTTCTATTGTTGAAGGAAAATATATGACCAAATATTATTTTCTCACCCCTTTTTGTGTAGTCCTGCTGAAAGGACCTATGATGGAAAAGTACGGGTTACTGTAGAAGTTGTTGGGAAAGGAAAATTTAAAGGTGTTGGACGAAGCTATAGGATCGCCAAATCAGCAGCAGCTCGAAGGGCACTGAGAAGTCTCAAAGCGAATCAACCTCAGGTTCAGTCTAGTTAAATATCTTGTACAAGATGTCATTAACTTAGTTTATTAAAAACAAAAAAAAAGCAGCAAGCAAAAGGTAAAAGTGAGGTAATGAAATAACTTGGCAGCCTATTAGACATAAAGCATTTTATATAAAAGAAAAAAAGAGCTGTTCATGAAAGTGTTTGTTTTGTTTTTATTTTGTTTTGTTAATGCGCAAACACAATCTTTTCTTTATTCTGCTTTGTTTAATCACAAGAGTGCTTTATAACAATTGGGAGGGTGTAAGATCAGGTGTCTACACTTTTTTCATTACATTTGTTTTTGTTTTTTTTAATGTGCTTCATATTAGTGCATCAAGAAACTTGTGATTAATTTTAGGAGATAAGATAAATTAAATTAGAAAAATTATAAATTATACGGTATATAAACTAATTTCGGAGCTTCTGCACTAGTGCCAGTCCATAAAACAATTGAAGATATTGTTATGGATTTACTGGTATCAGAACAGTAGAATGAGTGTTAATATTGTTCTCCGTTTAATCATTATTGCACTTATTTGTTATGGGCTGTTTTTCTTTTTTTTTTTTTTTCTTTTTTTTCTTCCTTCCTCCTCCTCCACCCTGTTAACAAGTCTAACATTTTATAAAATTAATACAATCAAATTTTAGGGATAAATGCAGTTGTTAACATTAAAGAAGAAGAGGGGAAAAAGGTTGTAGCCTTAAAAAAATAAGCCCTCACTAACGTTCCTACAAATTGTGCAGAATTTTTACATTCCCATCCGCTGCAATATGAAATGTTTTACAGCACTCTGAATGCATGCTTGTGTGTGGCTGTAAATTTAAAACCTTTACCCCAGATTATATGCTATAGAGCTATCAATTATATATAGATATGTAAAGTGTTTATTACAAATGAGAAATTAGAATAATATTTTAAGTTTCATTACATTTTTTGATAAAAGTAAAAGTTGATTTTCAATTGTCGATCATTGAGGTTAACATTTTAATTGTTACCACTTACTAAACCATTTAGTTTTGATAGAACAATAGCTAGATGACATATCACCTGGGAAATATGCTGCAGATTTTATAATAATTGGTTACGTCTGTAAGAAATGGAGCACCTTTACAATCTTTAAATAATATTTCTTACTGTAGTTCTCACAAATTGCATCCATACTTCACTTACCAAAGTTACAGGTTTCTCAATGCCATAGGATTGCATTTGTGAGGTAAACTGTCATAGTAACTCTGAATAGTAGGACAATAAAACCAGCCTTCCTGTACTTTAAGCTAATTTATGTTGTTGTCCATTGCTTGAAGCTAAGCCGCTTTTTGTTGTGACTTTTTTGTATTTAGGATCATTAGGCACTCTTCACTTGAATACCTCAGTTATTTTGCATGCATTATTTTCTGTTTTGGTGCTATGTTTTTATGTATTAAGCTTGAATTTTATTTAATTTTTTTTGCACTGTAACTATAATACCTCTTTTAATTTACCTGTAAATCTGTTGGATCAATTTTGAGTACCAGCAAATACCAGCAGCAAACCAGTAGAGGTTACCTACATTTTCATTTTAATTTCCCTTTTGATTATGCTTGAAGTATTTTGGGAAAGCTGCACATAAAAACTGGGACAGAGGTCTTGTTACTTACTGCTTTGTCTGTTCCTCCCATTAATTTTGGATTTAGTCCTTGAATCTGGCTGAGCGGGTCATTTAATATTTAGTAATTTAGTATAATGCAGGTTTTATTGAATATATTTTGCAGTTTTTTGCTAAACAAAATCAGACAAATCAATGTCAATATCATGGTAGAAATTCAGTATACTCTACACAACTCTTCTCCAAATAAACACAAAAAAGTCAAATTTGCCACTTTCAGTAAAAGTGTAGAGATCTTTTTGTTTGCTGCGTATTCAGGTTGCCTTAAACGTTTGCCTCACTGTGTAAGTGACAGTAAATATTTTGCTCTTTGCATGTTTATTGTGTCCTGTTAAAATGCTGTTAGTGTCAACACCTGAGTCACTGTCAACAGATAATTCAGTTAATTATAAGACTGTGTGAAGAAAAATGTATGATTATATCAGACTTCACTGTTAATAAATAAGAAACAGTGTTAACACACATGTTCAGTATTACTACCTCAATATTTGGTTTCAGTTAACATTTTCTCATTATAAACTTTATATACTGTAATGTACCAAGAGGTTTTACATATTTGGCTGTCTAAACCGAAAACCTAAGAAATTGGTTCTCATTGTTTATGGTCAAATTTAATTTTCTTTTATGATAAATTATTATTATCCATGATAGCAGTGCACTATTATTAATTTTGGCCGTACTGTTAAATTAAAAAAAAAAACACACACATAATGATGTATTAGTTTCAAGATTAGAAGCAAACTCATATATATGATTTCTTTACTGAAAACATTCACTCTAAGTAATTCCAGATTCATTATGAAACACTTATTTCATACTAAAATTGTGAAATTTCCTTTAGGCTTTAGTATATCCATTTTCCAACTTTGGTTGTCCAATATTTTAGTTTGTTGATTAAAATACTTATCTGCAATTGTGAGCTTCATTTGATTTTGTCTATTGTATATAAAATATGGATGGTAAAAAAAGAAACTAGAAACTCTCTGAGAGAGTTCATTTTAAAGACACCTGTTTAGAAAAATTCCAAAACTTTCCCTCTTGCATTTTATTAAAGTATTCATTTTTTATGGAGCCTGTGTTGTTTCACAAATTCAGTAGAAAATGTCAGTTGTTCCTTTAGAAAGTGATAAAGTGCTTTTTCTGGCATAAAGTAAATTCAAAGCCAAGTCTTATAACATATGAAATGATTGCGGTATTCACACTTTTTGTATTACTTTTTAGAGATCACATGCAGCAAAACACGGCACATACCATGTGAATAGAGAATAATTAGAAACATTATTCATTTGAAATGAATGGCGTATCTTGTATTTTAGCCTTGTTTTTCCAGTACAAGTGAAAATTGAGTTTTGTTTACAGTGCTGCTGGATAATCAATTTAAATATTTAATAAGGTTATAATTGAACGACTTTTGTGAGAAATCTGAACACCTTTAATTTATTTAGAGTAAAAGGTAATCTGCCAGTCTATTTTACTGATATTAAATGACCCTTGCATATTCGTACAGGAAATGTGACTTGTTTGCTGTGTTTTATATCCATTGTTTGGTTTCACTGTTACAGACTGGATAGCTGTCCAAGTATTGTGTGCTCTGGAACATCTAAGGCTTACAGAGACCAAGGGATCCGCACTGTATGCATTTCTACACTTACAGTATATCCCCTGTATTTTTCTTAAAAACTATTACATGGCAGGGTGTATGCAGTCATTTAATACCATTATTAAATTACAATTGTGACATCTTAAAAGAATGTGAATATTCTTAACAGTGCCACAAACATTCACTTTTTCATTTTTCCACCTTATAAAATATGTATATGTGTGTATATCACTATCAGTTTACATGAATAAGCAGAATGAATTTGTGAAATTTGGTTGATCTGATCATTTTAGCTGAAAGCCCTTTGAGTGTTTTTAAAAATTCATATTTCTTGTAATCTTTCTATTATATGCTGCAGATTGTATTAATCTATTTCTAACACAGATACAGTTGTGTTTTTGTTTGATTTTTTTCGCTGTTTTTGTACATGTAGCACAAATAAGCATTGCACTTGGTACCATGCTTTACCTCATTTCCAAAAAGAAAAAATACACACAAAAAGCTAATATGCTTAGACAAAAAACAAATGTGGTTTTGGCCTTGCTGCTGTTTCAATTGCTGATGTTAGAAAAGGTAATCATTAAGGTATAATGTGCCTGCAGATTTTATTTTCACTGTATAACTGAGGTAGGTAATGTTAACCATCTGGGGTTGAATCTATGTATTTTATTTCATAAAAATGCCCTGCCTTAAATGAACTTGGCTTGCAGAATGTCCTAGATGGGAAAAGGGATAACCAAATAGGTAGCCTGGGGCTTATACAAGTTAGATATACTTGTCCTCCGTACACATGGTTTCATTATTGTTTACTGGTTTGGTTTTTTTTGTTTTTTTCTCTCCAAAACAGGACATTTTATAAAATGATATTGTGTTCCACACTTAACAGAATGAAATATTTATGCCATAATGGCGGGGCACCTCTTATTGTTATTGTTACAGAATAAGTTTTTACATTTCAAGTGTAACCTCTTATTTTCTCACATGGTTAATGAAATTTTGTTGTTGTATGTGTTTTTTAGTAATTTGACCTGCGTCCCTGTCAGCTGTTGTAGTAAATAAAAATAATCTCATTTCTCTTGAACCTCATAGATTCAGATTTAAACATAAGTTAATAAATACACTTAATACAAAATGTCATTAGTTTGTAACTTTTTTATGATGGTAAATATATCGAGGAAATTATAAGCTGCCTACTCTTAATGACGATTATCTACAGTAGAAATAAATGCACTCATGTCAGCAGCAGGTTGTCTTGTAGAAATATTAATGTGAGATGTATATTGTTAGAAAGTTTTAAGTATTGCAAGTGTTTGCTGTACTGTAAATATACTGGTTTTCAAGGTTGAATACATTCAAAGCAAAATGGAATATACATTTAATTAAATGGGAAGTAGTGGGTCATCACATGCTGCAGCAGTCTTTAAGGGACAAAAATATTTCTCATTCATACTGTAATCATGCTGCAGAGGTTTGCGGTCAGCACCTTATGGATCACAATTACTTTTAATAGATTTTGTAATAATTGTAGCTATGTATATCTACAATAAAGTTATGTTCTGGTTGTTCATTATGTCTCTTTGTCTTTCTTATGCTTTTGTTGTCTTATTGTATTATTGTACTGTCTTACAACATTATTGTAATGTTGAATACTTGCTGCTTTATTTCAAAAATGCTTTTCACAGTAGAATTAGATACAGTAAAGTATTCACAGCGCTTCATCATTTTTTCTACATTTTGTTATGTGACAGCCTTATTCCAAAATGGATTAAATTCATTTTTTTCCTCAGAATTCTACACACAACACCCCATAATGACAACGTGAAAAAAGTTTACTTGAGGTTTTTGCAAGTTTATTAAAAATAAAAAAACTGAGAAAGCACATGTACATAAGTATTCACAGCCTTTGCCATGAAGCTCAAAATTGAGCTCAGGTGCATCCTGTTTCCCCTGATCATCCTTGAGATGTTTCCGCAGCTTCATTGGAGTCCACCTGTGGTAAATTCAGTTGACTGGACATGATTTGGAAAGGCACACACCTGTCTATAGAAGGTCCCACAGTTGACAGTTCATGTCAGAGCACAAACCAAGCATGAAGTCAAAGGAACTGTCTGTAGACCTCCGAGACAGGATTGTCTCGAGGCACAAATATGGGGAAGGTTACAGAAAAATTTCTGCTGCTTTGAAGGTCCCAATGAGCACAGTGGCCTCCATCATCCATAAGTGGAAGAAGTTCGAAACCACCAGGACTCTTCCTAGAGCTGGCCAGCCATCTAAACTGAGCGATCGGGGGAGAAGGACCTTAGTCAGGGAGGTGACCAAGAACCCGATGGTCACTCTGTCAGAGTTCCAGAGGTCCTCTGTGGAGAGAGGAGAACCTTCCAGAAGGACAACCATCTCTGCAGCAATCCACCAATCAGGCCTGTATGGTAGAGTGGCCAGACAGAAGCCACTCCTTAGTAAAAGGCACATGGCAGCCCACCTGGAGTTTGCCAAAAGGCACCTGAAGGACTCTCAGACCATGAGAAAGAAAATTCTCTGGTCTGATGAGACAAAGATTGAACTCTTTGGTGTGAATGCCAGGTGTCACGTTTGGAGGAAACCTGGCACCATCCCTACAGTGAAGCATGGTGGTGGCAGCATCATGCTGTGGGGATGTTTTTCAGCGGCAGGAACTGGGAGACTAGTCAGGATAAAGGGAAAGATGACTGTAGCAATGTACAGAGACATCCTGGATGAAAACCTGCTCCAGAGCGCGCTTGACCTCAGACTGGGGCGACAGTTCATCTTTCAGCAGGACAACGACCCTAAGCACACAGCCAAGATATCAAAGGAGTGGCTTCAGGACAACTCTGTGAATGTCCTTGAGTGGCCCAGCCAGAGCCCAGACTTGAATCCGATTGAACATCTCAGGAGAGATCTTAAAATGGCTGTGCACCGACGCTTCCCATCCAACCTGATGGAGCTTGAGAGGTGCTGCAAAGAAGAATGGGCGAAACTGGCCAAGGATAGGTGTGCCAAGCTTGTGGCATCATATTCAACAAGACTTGAGGCTGGAATTACTGCCAAAGGTGCATCGACAAAGTATTGAGCAAAGGCTGTGAATACTTATGTACATGGGATTTCTCAGTTTTTTTTATTTTTAATAAATTTGCAAAAACCTCAAGTAAACTTTTTTCACGTTGTCATTATGGGGTGTTGTGTGTAGAATTCTGAGGGAAAAAATGAATTTAATCCATTTTGGAATAAGGCTGTAACATAACAAAATGTGGAAAAAGTGATGAAGCGCTGTGAATACTTTTTGGATGCACTGTAGATAGATAGATACTTTATTAATCCCCAAGGGGAAATTCACAATTAGTAGCATGGTGTAATATTTTATATCATATGTTTCGAATGTTGTGTGATGATGATGATGATGTAATAGAGATTTCATAATACTATACTTTGTGTAAACACTATAACTTACATTGTTGAAGTGTGTACAAGTAAACACGGGGATTGAGGCTTTTATTTTTCTAAAGAAATGTCCGTTTTTATTTCAAGGTGTAATGTTGTAAAATAATGAAACTGAATATATCTTAAATATACAGTAATAATAACAGCTCTTTTTATTCAATGGCATGCTGACTGGTAGCCATATGTATATACTAAGCAGTGAGAATAAAGAAAATTTTATAAATGTTGACTAGATATAATAATGATACTGTCTAACAGGTAGGTAGAGAGTTTCTCCAGTACAGTATGGTCCGAGTGTGGAGCAGCGCCAGCACATTTGGCCCAGCAAGGTGGGTGCATAGCAACATCAGTGTCAATAAGAGACTTGCCCTGGGTACATTTAAACTAATAAATAACTTTAGTCTTTAGTTGAATTACAGTACCTTTTGCAAAGACTGATGATGCATTTTTTGTACGGTTATTATTGTAACATTTACAAAGTACAGCGAAATTCTTAACTTCTTGTGCTAATCGACATGCAATGCATCCCCATTCACTGGTGCCAAGATTAGTAAGTATAACTACATTACCTCAGATCCTACAGTGCCTTCCATAATGTTTGGGACAAAAGCATATTTTCCTTCATTTACGTCTCTGCTCAGCAGTTTAATCATGTATGAGTTGTTTGATTTGTAATTTTAAATTGCACGTTGCAGACTTTGATTTAAGGGTATGTGCATACATTTCGGTCACACCATGTAGAAATTACAAACCTTTTTCCACACAGATCTTCTGTTTCAGTGCACCATATTGTTTGAGACAATTGGTATCACAGGTGTTTGTGATTCCCTAGGTGGGTTTCATTGCTTCATTAGAGGAACACCTCCACTGCTTGATGGCATGAGGATCCTCACTTAGGTGTTTGGTGCTTTTTCTTTACCAATCTGAAAGAACAAAAACAGTCTTCAGGAGGCAGATGTGTATGTATCAGAGACTAATATCAACAGAAGACTTCATGAACAGAAATTCAGAGACCACACTGCAAGATGCAAAGCACTAGTAAGTTACAAAAACAGGATGGCTAGATTACAGTTTGCAAAAAAGTAATTAAAAGAACCTGCAGATTCTGGAAAAGGGTCTTCTGGACAGACCAAGCAGAGAAAAACTTGTATCAGAGTGATGGCAAGAGCAAAGCATGGAGACTAAAAGAAACTTTCCAAGATCCATAGCATACCATCTCATGTCTTAAACATGGTGGAGGAGCGTTATGGCTGCCACAGGTACTGTACATGTATCTTCACTGATGATGTAATTGTTGAGGGCAGTTGCACAATGAATTCTGAGGGGTAGAAAAACATCTGCTCAAGTTCCAGTAAATGATTCCAAACTCATTGGACAGCATTTTCACCCTACAAGAGGATAATGTTCCCAAACATACACTGAGGCAACACAGGAGTTTTTCAAAGCTAAAAATGGAATATACTTGAATGGCCAAGCCAATCACCCAGTTTAAATCCAATTGAGAATGCCTTCCATATGCTGAAGAGAAAATACAAGCCCCTGAAACAAGCAGAAGTTGAAGATGGATGTACGGTGTGAACTATGGACCCGAGCACAAACCAGCAGACACAGAATGTTCCAAAACACATACGTTTTACTTCTGATGTCCACAATGCACACACAATATAGTGCCCAATCCACCCTCAGTTCTCTATTTTTTCTGACTTTCTTCTGCCGCCTCTACTCCTCCCATCGCAAGCTCGGTCCTCTTCCACCCGACTCCGGCTCCTTGAATGGAGTGAGGCGGCCTCTTTTATAGTTCACCTGGAGGTGCTGCAGGTGCTTCCTGATGATCTGGCAGCACTTCCTGGTGTGGCGGAAGTGCTGCCCTTAGACACGGAAGCACCCCGGGCGTACCTGGACTCTCTTCCGGCAGCACTTCTTTCAGCTGCTCCTGTTAGACGTTGCCACAGCAGATCATCTTCTTCCATATCTTTCTGTCCTCTGTATCTTTCTCTGTTACACTCATCACCTGCATGTCCTCTGTCACCACATCCATTAACCTTCGCTTAGGCCTTCCTCTTTTTCTCTTGCCTGGCACCTCTCTCTGTAGCGTCTCTCCTCTGCACATGTCCAAACCAACGCAATCTCGCCTCTCTGACTTTGTCTCCCAACCGTCCAACTTCAGCTGACCCTCTACTGTCCTCATTTCTAATCCTGTCCATCCTCATCATACCCAATGTAAATCTTAGCATCTTTACCTCTGCCACCTCCAGCTCTGTCTTCTGCTTTCTGGTCAGTGCCACCGTCTCACTACCGTCCTGTAGACCTTCCCTTTCACTCTTGCTGATACCCGTCTGTCACAAATCACTCCTGTCTCTCTTCTCCACCCACTCCACCCTGCCTGCACTCTCTTTTTCAACTCTCTTCCACACTCCCCATTACTCTGTACTGTTGATCCCAAGTATTTAAAGTCATCCACCTTCACCAACTCTACTCCCTCATCCTCACCATTCCACTGACCTCCCTCTCACTTACACACATGTATTCTGTCTTGTTCCTACTGACCTTCATTCCTCTCCTCTCATATCTCCACCTCTCCAGGGTCTCCTCAACCTGCTCCCTACTATCACTACAGATCACAATGTCATCAGCAAACATCACAGTCCACGGGGACTCCTGTCTAATCTCGTCTGTCAACCTGTCCATCACCATTGCAGATAAGAAAGGGCTCAGAGATGATCCCTGATGTAATCCCACCTCCGTCACTCCTACCGCAGACCTCACCACGGTCACACTTCCCTCATACATATCCTGTACAACTCTTACATACTTCTCTGCCACTCCCGACTTCCTCATACAATACCACAACTCCTCTCGAGGCCCCCTGTCATTTGCTTTCTCCAGGTCCACAAAGACGCAATGCAACTCCTCCTGGCCTTCTCTAAACTTCTCCATCAACACCCTCAGAGCAAACATCACATCTGTGGTGCTCTTTTTTGGCATGAAACCATCCTGCTGCTCACTAGTAATCACCTCACTTCTTAACTGAACTTCCACTACTCTTTCCCACAACTTCATGCTGTGGCTCATCAATTTTACCCCCCTGCATATCCCCCTTATTCTTAAATATCTGTACCAGTACACTTCTTCTCCACTCCTCAGGCATCCTGTCACTTTCCAAGATTCCATTAAATAATCTGGTTGAAAACTCCATTGCCATCTCTCCTAAACACCCCCATGCTTCCACAGGTAGGTCATCTGGACCAACAGCCTTTCCATTCTTCATCCTCTTCATAGCTGTCCTCCTTGCTAATCCGTTGCACTTCCTGATTCACTATCTCCACATCATCCAACCTCTTCTTTCTCTCCTTCTCTTCATTCAGCCTCTCAAAGCATAGAATATTCACTGCCATAAACAACACTTTTTGTGTATTGCGATGATCAGCACTATTGGTGATCTGTTTTACCGTCACAAGTGATCGTCAGACAAGCCAGAAAAGGAAAAACAACTAGATATTAATATTAAAGTCCACTCTCAAGTTAAATATGGAACAGGAGGCCAATCTGTAATTGATATGGCACAGTCTCTTTCAGCCTTGACAAATTCAACAGTGCTTTTCAATGTGAAATTTTGAAATTAAGACAAATTTGAGAAAGAATAAGTGTGATAAATGTCAATAAATCAGTCCACTGGGAGCTAATTTGTTTCAAGTGGAGAGACAGACAGACAGACTACATTATATGCAAATGCACCTAAAAACCTTAGGCCTTTCAATACTGGTGAACAGCATGGTGGTATCATCTCGATTAGAAGTAGTAACTTTACCATAGCGTGCCCAGATGCTAGCACTACAGTACATGTTTTTCGATGCTGATAAGGACAGCATGAAGGTTGACATTTAAAACTGCTTTCTTTCCATTATTGCAGTCTTTAAAACAGAGACAGACCCCATCAGATTCTTTTTCAAAATATAGGGCTGAAAAATAAAAACATAATGTGAGACACATTGTGATTCAACTCAGGGTGTGTTGTATTTTTCAGAACTACTCTGCTCTGCTCAGCCTGTCCAATTACTGCCAGACTTGCTTATCCAAAAACTGAAAAGATTTTAATTACCAGTCTTCCCACCAAACTCTAGACATCTTGAAGATGCTCAGTAAAACTGTTAACACTTCTAAAATTAAATGTGCTCTGTCTCTGGAAAGAGGTCAGTTTAGCTTTACATTTATTTTACATTTTCTGAGCCATAGTGCCAGACAGGTCTCCAACATAACTAACGTTGGGGTGGGTGGGTTTCTCTGGTTTATGAAGAAATGAGCAGAATGCATGAAATGTCTTCACTTTTTCCACAATAAAGTTAAAAGCCTAAATAATTTGGCTAATGATGGCTCATCATCTTCTCCCTGTCTTCCCTCTCAGAAAGTTTGAGCCATCTTTAACCTGTCTCTCGTTTACCTTTTTAATTTAACGTTCTTGAGTTTGTTGTGGCTTCCTAACTCACTAATTACTTCATTTCTAATAATTAGATGGGACCCTTCAGGGCACAACCCAGCTGTGAAACCGTTCAGCTTTGTGTAACTAATGTGTTACTGATGGCAGCAAACTCCAGGCTGCTGAGAAGTTTATTCGTTTTATTAGACCTTAGTGCAACATCTCATACTGTTACTGTTTGCTGTCACCTTTTAAAATGAAACGGAGCCTTCAGACTAACTGACACTAAGCCCAGCTTAGCAAAATTAGCTCCTTTTCATTCACCTTTGGCATTGATATCATATCAAGACATCTTGGCATCATTTTTTATTCCTCCCTTTCTTATTTAGCTCACATGAAGCATATTACCGGTGACTTGTACTGTGTCTGTGCTGCTCTTGTTCGTGTTTTTATCACAATCTGTGCTGAATGGCCATCTGTTTCCAGGTGCACCTTCTGATCTGTTAACTTCACACCAGACATTTCAGACATTGCCACCGGCACCAGTGAGCACGTAATGCCTGTTCTGTTCTGCCTTTGGTGGCTCCCAATGTCTTACAGGTTTGAATTCAAAATGCAACCGCTAACCTGTAAAGTTTGAAATGGCTTTGCACCGCACTACATCAGCAACCTCCTGCGGCACGGCACGGCACAGCACTCCACTGGTGCCCAAACTAACCCGGCTGTATGGGTGGCAGAGCCTTCAGGTCTGTTGTGCCCAGACATTAGAACTGCCCCCCCCCCCCCACAGTACCTGCACAGTCTAATCTGATGGTCACAACACTCATCTGTCAAACTTTAAATCCATTATAAGATGGACTTTCCGCGTCTTGCGTTCACTTCAGACTCTCTGTCCAGACGCTCATGATGATTGTAAGGTGCTCTTGTTGTATTTGTGTCATGCTTATTTTCTCTTATTCTCATTTAGAATGCTGTGTTTTTGCCTTTTATTGGGTATTTCATGTCTGACTTTAGTGTTATCTATTTAATCTTTGTCTGTGCTTGTATTCCAGTTGGGCCCTTTGGAATATTTGTGAAGCACTTTGAGCTTCACAATATAAATAAACTTCATTATTATTAAATTAGCTTCTCAACTAAAATGCTTCTGTTAAACCAGTGTTTGTCTTATTTGTGAGTTACCATGGTAATACACTGACTGCATTTATACCAAATATTGCTAAAGATGGATGACTACATTTGAAATGGCTCGAGGTGCTAACACAAGGGTGGGCTTAAAGGCACATTACTCCTTGGCATTATAATAAGACGACAACTAACTTTGTTTGGTTCCCAGCATTCTTTGTTACAGACATTGTGTTGTCCACCCCTTAGAGATTTTTTTTCTTTTCCCACTCATAATTTAGATTTTAGAGTAAAAAGTCCAGGCCCAGCGGCCTCCGTGATGTTTGGGACAAAGACACATTTGCCTTTGATTTACCCCTCTGCTCCACAGTTTAAAATTACAAATTACATTGTAGACATTCGATATCTGCATTCGTTTCTGTCACACCATTTCAGGGCACCATAAGCCAAGGTTGACATATTTAAAGCTGTCGCATTTATCCATCCATCCATCCATTTTCCAACCCGCTGAATCCAAACACAGGGTCACGGGGGTCTGCTGGAGCCAATCCCAGCCAACACAGGGCACAAGGCAGGAAACAATCCTGGGCAGGGTGCCAACCCACCGCAGGACACACACAAACACACCCACACACCAAGCACACACTAGGGCCAATTTAGAATCGCCAATCCACCTAACCTGCATGTCTTTGGACTGTGGGAGGAAACCGGAGCGCCCGGAGGAAACCCACGCAGACACGGGGAGAACATGCAAACTCCACGCAGGGAGGACCCGGGAAGCGAACCCGGGTCCCCAGATCACCCAACTGCGAGGCAGCAGCGCTACCCACTGCGCCACCGTGCCGCCGTCGCATTTAGTATTTTGTTTTTAATATGCCATACACGTAATGACTGCTTGTAGTCTGTCATTCATAGACATCACCAGGCACTGAGGATCTTCTCTGGTGATGCTCTGTCAAGCGTCTAATGCAGCCATCTTCAACTCCTGCTTTTTTGGGGGGCTTGTCCTCTTAAGTTTCCTCTTCATTATATGAAAGGTGTGCTTAGTTGGATTACAGTTGGGTGACTGGTTTGGCCTAATTCCAGGCTAGAGAACTCTCTTTCCCAAGGCCATTAGACTCCTAAATAACTGACTGGAGTTTATAACCGTGAGCCACCTCATTCTATCGACCTTGCGCCACTGTATTGGACTTGTCCATCACACACCTACCTGCACAATTACACTTTATACTTCTATTCTGTTTTTATACTTTATGCTGCCTCTGCTACTTATTATTTATGTTCATCTTTATACATTGGTTTTGTCATTTGGTGTGGACAGCAAAGAAAGAATTTCATTGTACAGGGAAACGCGTTTCCTTACTGTGCACGTGACAATGAACTTTGAACTTGAACTCAAGAGTTTTCCAGTTTTTAGCTTTGAAAATCTCCTGTGTTGCCTTAGCAGTATGTTTGAATTCCTTATCTTTTTGTCATTTAGTGAGTTTGGACACCATCCATCCATCCATCCATTATCCACCGCTTATCCGAGGTCGGGTCGCGGGAGCAGCAGCCTAAGCAGGGAAGCCCAGACCTCCCTCTCCCCGGCCACCTCCTCCAGCTCCTCTGGGAGGACTCCCATATAATCCCTCCAATGTGTGTTGGGTCTGCCCCATGGCCTTCTCCCAGTGGGGCATGCCCTGAACAAGGGAGGCATCCAGGGGGCATCCTAACCAGATGCCCGAACCACCTCAACTGACTCCTCTCAATGCGGAGGAGCAGCAAGTCTTCTCTCAGTCTCTCCCGGATAACTGAACTCCTCACCCTATCTCTAAAGGAAAGTCCAGCCACCCTGTGGAGAAAACTCATTTCGGCCGCTTGTATCCACAATCTTGCTTTTTTGTCACTACCCAGAGCTCGTGGCCATAGGTGAGGGTAGGAACGTAGATCGACTGGTAAATCAGCTCTCTCTTCACCATGACGGACCGTTGCAGAGCCCGCATTACCGTGGATGCCGCACCAATCTGTCTGTCAACCTCCCGCTCCATTCTTCCCTCACTCGTGAACAAGACCCCGAGATACTTGAACTCCTCCACTTGAGGCAGTAATGCGTTCCTAACCAGGAGAGAGCATTCCATCCTTTTCCGGCTGAGAACCATGGCCTCGGATTTAGAGGTGCTGACTCTCATCCCTGCCGCTTCACACTCGGCTGTGAACCGCTCCAGTGAGAGCTGGAGGTCACTGTCCGATGAATCCAACAGAACCACGTCATCCGCAAATAGCAGAGATGAGATTCTGAGGTCACCGAACAAGACTCCCTCTGCTCCTTGGCTGCGCCTAGAAATTCTGACCATATAACTTATGAACACGAGTTTGGACACATTTACTGAAACTTGAGCAGATGCTTCTGTACACCTCAGAATTCATTGTGCAACTGCTATCAGCAGTTCCATCATCAGTGAAGACAAGTGTGCCAGTACCTGTGGCAGCCGTACATGCAGAAGCCATAAGACCTCCCACCACCATGTTTAACAGAGGAGCTGCTAGGATTTGGATCTTGGGCAGTTCCTTTTCATCTGCACACGTTGCTCTTGACATCACGCCGATTCACATTCATCTTTGTCTATTCTGTCCACAAGACCTTTTTCCAGGATTCTTCAAGCTTTTTTAAGTACTTCTTCATAAACTGTAATCTGGCCGTCCTGTTTTTGTAGCTAGCTAGTGGCCTGCATCTTGCACTATGGCCTCTGCATTTCTGTTCATGAAGTTTTTTGTGGATAGTCGTCTCCGACACATACAATCTGCCCCCAGAGGACTGTTTCTGATCTGCTAATCAGGTGTTTGGGGCCTTTTCTTTACTATGGTTTGGAAACATGGTAACTGGAAATTACCCTCAACAGGTCCTCCTTGGCCTACCATTCTCGTTGTGATTACTGAGCCTACCAGTGAGTTTTTTCTTCTTAATTATATTACAGACAGTTGATTTAGGAAATTCTAAGGTATACCAATGTCCCTAATGGCTTTATTCTTGTTTATCAGCCTCACAATGACTTCTTGGACTTTCATTGGCGCAGCTGTTGTCCTCATGTTGAACAATGACAACTACAGATTCCAAAGGTATTCTGTGGGTAGAAGCCAGCCTGGGTAACGTATGCCATACTAATGAAGTACTGAAACCCACCTGAGTAATCACAAACAGCTGTGACGCCAACTGTCCCAAACATTACGGTGCCCTGAAATGAGAGGATTTTCTATACATGGCCTCATCATTTCTACATGGTGTGACCGAAATGTATGCAAATCCCCTTAAATTAAAGTCTGCACTGTCCACTTTAATCACAAGGTCTGAATTGTGTGATTTGTAATTTTAAGGTAAATTAAGGAAAAAACTTGTCCTTGTCCCAAACATTATGGGGGGCACTGTATTTACTTGACCAAGGTCATCTGGTTAAACTGAATATTTGGGCCTGTATTTATTAATTGTTTGGTTAAATTGAATAGTCTACATGTTTTAAACATTATTTCATCTGTACTGCATGAAATGATACTTTGGTTTTTCCTGCTGTAATAATTCATCAGTGACTAGATATGCAGAAGTCTGGTGTAATTTACTTTTTCTACGTGACGTCTACAGAATCTTTCTGATAATTTAACATTCAAAGCTCATTTTAACAAAGCACTTCTTAAAATACAGTGAGTGCTCTTGGAAATCCATTTTCCACATTTTGTTCATCTGATATTGAATTGTAGGTGAAATGAATGGTGATGTTTGTGAGGTTACTTGCTGTAATCCGCACCATGAAAAGACACAAAAGCTTGAAACACCGTGCCATGATGTGACAGTAACACCTTTTGGTGTCATTCTTTTTTCTAAATAATAAGAATATAATAACAATTTTTTTATTGTTGTTAAAGAAAATACAACATCAAAAAGAGAATAAAGTCCCCAGCCGACCAGTGAAGGAGAGGTGGAAATGGAGGCCCACAAACATGCAGCAGGAGGACAATACCATGAAAAAAGGAGGCAGGCACTTTAAGAGCATAAACTAGAAAGGGGATCAGGCACTAAACCCATTAAGAGGACTTACTGTATATGAACCCTGTGGACATTTTTACTGTAATATGGCAGAAGAGCAGTGCAGACCTGAGTCCCACTTAACTGAAATAGCAAGGGACTTTTTAACAGCATCATGGACATGTGCATACAGCAACAAGACCAGTCTTAACTGAATGGTGGCTGTTGAAACAACAAAATTGAGACAGGACGATAGACATATAGAGAGATGCTGCATGTGTTGAGGGCCGACCTTAGATGCAGGTAAAACCAAAAAAGTGGAAGAGCGTAGTGAAAACTCACAGGAAAGACTGAGGAATGAAAAGAATCCTGACTCCCCAAGAAGATCGCCGAGTGTATGAATACCCAAAGTACACCAGTGTGGAAATAAAATGGAATGCTCTCCAATAATGGAGGCACTTTTGGTCGAATTTATGGAATCTACCAGCAGTCGTTTTGGCAGAATTGATGACGAGCTCCTGGATTGTACAGGCGTCATTACTGAAAAGATGTCTTGCGTCTTCCCATAGCTTCTTAGCTTTGGTTGGGGCCTGGCTGGTGTTACATACAAAGATGGACAAAAATCATTAATACTGCTTGAAAAAAGACTCCAAATTCAAAACAACTGAGGCACAATTTGTGAAATCTGTTGCCAATGCCAGTCATGTTAGGTTGATGGCCAGTTAGACCAATTAACACTTTGATAGGTGAGGTTTCAAAGCAACATGGGGCAACTAACAGTATTCTGCGAGGGCAAATAGTCTGTGCCTGAATTGCGAGTGCATCACTCACACAAGCTGTCAGATTATTTCACTTATCAAGGGGAACAGCCTCAAAATTTCTGATTGTGTATGACAAACCTGGACAAACTGCATCAACAATGAGAAACGGTGGGTGCAAGTCAAAGCTCGTTGATAAGAGAGTATGGAGACGTCATGGCTAAAAGCCACGTAGATTTGAATCAGCACTTTTTGGACCTACTCTCAACAAAAGCTGTAAAAAAATGAGCTCCACAAAGCTGGAGTTTATGCCAAACCAAAAAGATGCATAACCTGGTGTAAGAAGCACAAAAACTGTACATTGAAGCAATGGAGGAAACAATTAATATGGTAAGAACAGTCACATTTTTCAAACTTCTGGATAGCTTTACATTTGGAGAGAGCCAAAGAATACTTTCTACCTACAATACCAGTGTGGTTGCTGATCCATATTGGTTTATGCAGCCATCTTTCAAAAAACATTAGATTCAATAATTGCAGTCCGTGGTCTATGAAGACTAATGGACATGACCAGGTGCATCCTATGGTACAAGCGCTGGTCCTGCATGATGATCCCCTACTCATAAACTGCTAAAGAAGTTCAAGTGTGGTTTTATTAACCACGATCTTCCATGTGTTCCCCATCATTAGATGGAAACATCATTGAAGCTTTGTAGGAAATTCTGGAGGACAGAGTGCAAATTAGATTTCCTCCTCCATTATCTCTCAAAAAACTGAAGGCTTTTGATGTTGAAAAGTGCAGTAGGATCCCACTGAACATAGTTTAGGACTCGCATGACGGCATTCCATGAAGGACTGAAGCCGTTCTGAAGATCCAGAGCGGCCTTATCCTCTTTAGATGCTTGACATTAACACATTGTTAGGGTTTTCTGTTACTTTGACCACATTTTAATGCATTAATTTGCAACAGATGACGGACAGATTCTATTTAGTGTTTGCACTTTGTCTGTAGCCGACGGTAACAAACACTTCACTTTCCTCTGAGTTATCGTCTTGACTGCTTCTGGGAGCGTCGAGGTCTCATCAATGTTTAATCTACCTCCTAATCTGGGGCTTTCTGCAAGATTTGTTTCTCCCCAGGATGGAATCTTTGCTTTGAAAATGAACCATTCAATACATGTAGACATCAGAAAGAGAAGCGTTATGTTTTTTTGTTGGATTTTTGAAAGCTTATTGGTCAAACCCCAAACTGGCTCAGTGTTGCTTTTACAAAAGAAGGGAGATGTTTAGCCAACGAAGAAGACTCAGTTTTCCTACCTTGTGTTGTGTAATTGTTTAGTTAGTAAATGATTTCTTTTAAACCACATTTGTCTTCTCCTAATCATAGCACACAGTAAAAAAGAAAATCACAATACTTGGTCACAATAATGCGCTCTGTAAACCAACAATAAATTTAAAAAAGCTAAAAATCTTAACAGTAAATGTTCCACAGTTATGATAGCAAGCTCAGTTATGATGGTATGTTTATTGTCGATACCCTGTCATTGACTGTGATAACAGCAGTGACTTTAATTATGACAAGTGAGCAGAGAGAACACCAGCAAGCCTGCCATTACTGTACATTGAACTGGCTGTTCAGTGATCCAAATGGCCACACTACCAATGTCTGCGTTAACTTGTGTGTGTTTCAATGTACAGTGTGGATGGTGGGACTGGGTGAGTCTCTACGATATTCCAGTGAATTCATGAGTCATAACTGGGTTTGCTCTTACTGCCCTTTTATGATCTGAGGTTGTGAAACTGTATGATAACTGCAAGGTGTAGTGAGTAATAAAGTGTGTGTGTGTGTGTGTGTTAGCCCTGTGATGGACTGGTGTCCTGTCCACAGTTGGCTCCTGCCTTGTGCCCTATGCTAGCTGGGATAGGCTCCTGCACCCCCATGACCCTGCTCTGGATTAAGCTGGTTAGAAAATGACATGATGTGACCATTGATAACTCTGTGGTATCTTAGGGTTAGATTAGGGTTATTGGAGGATTGTCCCACAAGGGGAACAAAATGCACAGGTTCACTGGATAAGAGAATTAAAATTAATTTTAGTCAATTCTCACAATAGACATAGATTACTCTAATATTATTATATGGATTCCATAATTATTATTTAATCAGTATTTTAAAAAATATTATTCATAACAGACCTTTATATAACCCCTAAGAAAACCAACTTCATATGAGGTATATAGTAGTCTATATATTAATCATAAATAAATATACTGTAAAATAAATTATATCTTGTTATTGTTGTTAACATTGTTATTTGTTAAGTATAATAAAGGGATAAAATTAGGATAACGAGAACACCCTATCCTTTTTTTAAAAAACTTATTAATATATAAAAATATATTAATATTAGGGACCCTTACAAAAATGTTTAAGATTAGACACAGAGGGTTATAATTTGGCCTATTCTACTGACTTAACATCAGGGTTTCTATTTATTGGGGTTAAGGTTAGAGTTAAGGCAAGGGGCAGACTATCTATTTTATATCGATATACATTCTAATTTAATCTCTGAAAGATGCATCATTTGTTCAATATATTTTAAGGCCTGAGAATGGTCCAATTGACCAGAAGGGTTACAGTAAATGAAAATGTATTTAAAAAAAATAAATCAATGAATAGCTTAATCGTTTAATGTAATTAGTGTGGCTGTGAAAGTTTCACATTAAAACTGCATTTTATATAGTGCATGTTATCATTATCGTAGTCTCCATCTTGAAGCCCCTAATATGTACTACAGTATATAGGCCTGGCTTGAAGTGGATGAACATCACAGTAATCTGCAGTCCAGCTCCATAACTATTTAGTACATTTTGGTGACATAAACAGCCGTCCTATTTATACGATACAAACAGAGATTCCTCGGTAAATAAAGTAAGTGTAAAGTGTTCTTAATTTTGCATATGGTGGCATTTCCAGCAGTTTCATTTTCTCTTTTCGAGACAGTAAAAATATGAATGTGCTGCTTTGGAGCAGATTTCTGATCAGCACTGGACTTTAATGATGGCGTGTGAAAGTAGAGAGGAGCTTAAAATGTTTGGATTCTAAGAAGTTAATTTAAATCGTAATCGTTATTTACATGTAACATGCCTGCTTTAAATTCACGGCCATGTATTAATGCAATATGATTTTAGCCTCCTAAACGCAACTTCATTAAAAGTTTGTACTCGATGGTGAAATGCTATTCTGGCAGCAGTTAGTAAAAGAAGGGATGTTTTGGTTTTTTTCTTTTTCTTTTTTTGTAAAGGGGGAATGCAAATCAGTCTCGTTGATCTGTTCAGGTTAAGGGGGAGGCTAATAGTGACTTATAACCTGTGCTGACAATGTGCAGGCTTCCTAAGCGTCATTTAAGTCATTTATTCTTTTTGCTGTAAAAACAAAGAAATGGAGAATAAATTTGTGGAAAACTTCATTGTTTTCAGTTCGTCTCTGCCAAATCTTTTAACTGACCTTTCAAAAGCAGGTCCCCAGCTAGTACTAAAATGTCTGTCACTCAACACACACGCTTATTCTACTTGACCTTTTAGCCTGTGCATCTTGTTTTTCTCTCTTTCAACTAGTTGTAAGAATTTTTAAATCAGATGCAGTTCTTGAGGGCCTTTGCTCCGTCCTCATCAGAGGATTACTGTAAATTGCCCTCTGACAATTACAATGTACAGCGCACATGCTGGTTATTAATGATTCGGCTCACTGATAGCCCTTCAGATTAGCCTTGGGCCTGCTGTTCCTCATTTGTAATTAAAGCCAGTAGTCTGGACCCGGCTAGGCAAGTCAACAAGTGAAGTAGGGACATTTACTTCATTGAAAGGGAAGACAGGAATTAATCACGGATGGTGTCAAGTGAATATCTCGTTTTAAAGGCGCAGTGTCTCTCGTTTCTAATGACTTGTATTGGCTTAACAAACCATGTCCGCTAACACCAACTATCCTGCTGTCTCATGCAATGCAAAGCTGCAGGTGGTTTTAATATTGGATCACAAGTTCAGGAGATTGTAATCTCAAGTAAATTTACTGAGAAGGATTTCCTTCAAAAGCATATAGTGTTTTCAAAAAATTAGCTGATAAAAATATATGCTTTATTAAACTATTGTGTGTGACAGATGGGCTGTATTAGAGTGACAAGCTCATCGACTTTGCTCAAAGTTCTTTACGTTTTAGCATTTCCTTTGGGCAAAGTTTGTGGGACCTTGGAATTAAAAAAGCTAAATGTTGACTTTCTGTTTAAATTCCTTTGGGCTGAAGAATATTGAGAGCTTGGGTATATATTATTCTGTGCCCTTCTGTTTCTGATTTAAATCATTCACCAATTGTAATTGGGGAATGAAACGATAATCATAAAGTACACCATTGATACTGTTTTATTTGTTTAATTCTTCCTTTGTTGTAGTTAATTTCAATACTCCGCCTCCCATTGATCTTATTTCTTATGTTAGCTTCTCTCTTAGCTGTGCACAGCTCTTTTTGGCAGAATTTCTTAAACAATGTCTGTCCAAAGTAAATACTATCTTCTTTTGGATTTAAAGATCCATGAAATTTCAATATTTTCACCTATAGTTAATTTGTATAGTTTTTATATAGTGCAGTGTGTGTAAATATGTATATGTCTGTCCAAAGAAAACAACAGAAAGATATGTATATACATATACAGTATATATACATACATACATACATATATATACACATATATATATAAATATACTATATATATGTGTATGTGTATATATACAGTATATATATATATATATATATATATACTATAATATACACTGTATGTGTCAGTCAGTCAGTCATCCTCCAACCCGCTATATCCTAACCACGGGTTCACGGGAGTTTGCTGGAGCCAATCCCAGCCAGCACAGGGCGCAAGGCAGAAACCGATCCCAGGCAGGGCGCCAGCCCACCGCAGGGTACACACGCACACACCCACACTAGGGACAATTTAAGATTGCCAATGCACCTAACCTTCATGTTTTTGGTCTGTGGGAGGAAATCGGACCACCCGGAGGAATTCCACGCAGACACGGGCAGAACATGCAAACTACATGCAGGGAGGACCCGGGAAGTGATCCCAGGTCTCCTTACTGTGAGGCAGCAGCGCTACCACTGCGCCACCATGCTGCCCATGTGTATATATATTTCTATATATATATGTGTGTGTGTGTGTGTGTGTGTGTGTGTGCGTGTGTATATATATATATATATATATATATATATATATATATATATATATATATATATATATATATATAGTGATAGATAGAGGTCTCCGTGACCCCTTGAACCCTCAGACTAGACGTCAGACACCAGGTAAAAGTCCAATAATTATATTTATTTGGACAATACAGTGCACAAAGCACCCTCCTCTCCACAATACTCAATAATAAACAATAAACAAACAATCAATAATCAATCCTCCACACTCCCAGACACTTTGCCACCCTTCCTCCCAGCTCAGCTCAACATCTGGGATTTCCCATAGTCCTTTTATAGTCCTGATCCGGAAGTGTTTCGTCCTCTCTGTCCACGTGACTAGGAACACTTCCGGGTCATATAAAAAACTCTTCTTCACCCCGGAGGCACGTCGTTTCTTCCTGTCATGTGATCTTGACGCACCTCCGGGTTATAGGGCACATAAGAGTCCGACAACCTCCCTACAGCGACTCCTGGAGGCCCCCATGGTATCCAGCAGGGCTGTGCATATAAACTACAGTGTCCATGATGCCCTGCTGGAATTCGGGGCACGTTCATGCTGTCGGGAGAGCTCCTCCTGGCGGCCTGGGGGTGAGGGCCGGAGTAGAAAGCCGGCAATCCTTCACAATACCCCCCCCCCCCCTTAGCGAAGCGACCAGCCCCACGAGGGACGTCCTCCTCCAGGAGGACGCGTTAGCCGAACCTTGGCGACGTTGTCTAGGCTCCCCAGCGAACCTTGGGGGAACGGTGTATCTTCTGTCCCACTGCTCCCCTGTCCTCTGGGGACAACTTCGCCACAAGTGGCCTGGCCGACGGCAGTTGTAGCACCGACGCTGCCCTCCTGGTAGTCTCTCTTCCCGAGACCTGAAACATCTCGGGAATTCTGTCAGCTCCACCCTCTCCTCTGCTAAGGAGGGTTTTTCGGCCGCTTTGCTGCTCTCTGCCCGTTTCTTTACTTTGTCAGGAGACCCGCTTTTTATTTCGGGAATCTCCTGCTTACTCTGGGGCTTGTGCACAGCGTGAGGCTGTCTATGGAGAAGAGAGAGCCTCTTTGCTGTTTGCACGCCCGTTGTCCTATGTATTATAGGAGGCGGCGTCATTAGCACCACATCGTTCCGGGTAACAGCACTTTCCAGCTGCCCTGGTTTGATTGGCACTTCCTCCGCCCCTCCAGTAACTAATGACAACTCCCTTATCACTTTATCAGGAGACTCCCGTTTCTCTTTTAGGATCTCCTTTTTAATCTGGGGCTTTTCCACAGTTTGGATCTCTCTATTAGTAAAAGAGAGCCCTTTTTCTGTCTGAACGGCCATCATTTTTACCTTAATTAGGGGCGGCGTCTTCAGCCCCGCATCACCCCGAGAGACAGCACTTTTCAGCTGCTCCGGTTTGACTGGCGCTTCCTCCGACCCTTCTGTCATCACACCACAATCTATTGTAGGGCTCGCAGTGGTTTGGCACCTGCTACTTATCAAATGCGGGCCGGTTTCACACTGCGTCCCTATTTCATTATATACGGTACCGGCATTTCCTTCTTGTACCGCCAAATCATATAACACGGGACGCTCTCTACCAAACCGCCGTAGGTATTCATCCAGCTTTTTTAACGGCGCTTCAGCTGCTGCTCCCAACTCTCCAACAATCTTCTGTATTGTTGCCACAATCTGTAAGAAACTGTGCACGGGCTGAAGCAACTTCTCCAGCTCGTGCACGTCCAATAAGTTATTTAATTCAGCCGGAGGTATGCTCAGGAGATCACTAGCCTTACCCTCCAGCTGGGAGCCAATGAGCACGCCCACTCCTGGCACGTGCTCTGACGGGTTCCGCAAGGGAGCCTGGGATTTGGAGTTTTCAGAGGTCCGCGGTGCCGCTTTTGGCTGACTGCGGTCCGTCTGTCTCAATTTATCGACAGATCGCTCAGTCATTTCCCGAACCTCCTTACCTTTTTGTAGGGAGAACGGTGCTTCGCTCGCCTCCCCTTTCCTTTTCAGAAAAACCAAGTCCGTCTTTTCCGGGGTGAAGACGAAAACATCAGGACGCGTACCGTCTGTGTCCCCCACTCTTTCCGGGGTGGTCACGTGCCCTTCACCAGCACCCGACATGCAGAAGTCCTTCGTTTTATTTTCAGGCCGTGATGAGCGTACACCGTCATCTTCAGGAGGTTTTCCTGCCCTCCGCAGAGTCTCCGGATGGACACCTGGGAGGTATGTGCACGGGACAAAATGGGTTATTTTAAAAAGGTTTTCAAATGCTTCCCCGGCACATACCTCTTTGAAGTCGTCCTCCTCCGGATGTCTCTCCCGAGACACGTAACCGCTCCATGGCTCGTCTTGAGCATAGGCCATATTAAACATAGGACCTCCACTTGGGCTGCCGCTCTGCTTACGTTTTTTCTTCCCCATGACGGTCTTGGAAACAGAAGGTTTTTGCGACGTTGCAGTGTGTCAGAAAGTTGTCTTCTCAGGGTTCTGTCCACAGTAAAAATTATTTAAATTCAGGTCCTCTGTCAACTGACGACCAGAGAGTCCTGCCGACTACGCCAACTGTGATAGATAGAGGTCTCCGTGACCCCTTGAACCCTCAGACTAGATGTCAGACACAAGGTAAAAGTCCAATAATTATATTTATTTGGACAATACAGTGCACAAAGCACCCTCCTCTCCACAATACTCAATAATAAACAATAAACAAACAATCAATAATCAATCCTCCACACTCCCAGACACTTTGCCACCCTTCCTCCCAGCTCAGCTCAACATCTGGGATTTCCCATAGTCCTTTTATAGTCCTGATCCGGAAGTGTTTCGTCCTCTCTGTCCACGTGACTAGGAACACTTCCGGGTCATATAAAAAAACTCTTCTTCACCCCGGAGGCACGTTGTTTCTTCCTGTCATGTGATATTGACGCACCTCCGGGTTATAGGGCACATAAGAGTCCGACAACCTCCCTACAGCGACTCCTGGAGGCCCCCATGGTATCCAGCAGGGCTGTGCATATAAACTACCGAGTCCATGATGCCCTGCTGGAATTCGGGGCACGTTCATGCTGTCGGGAGAGCTCCTCCTGGCGGCCTGGGGGTGAGGGCCGGAGTAGAAAGCCGGCAATCCTTCACAATATATATATATATATATATATATACAGTGCATCCAGAAAGTATTCACAGCGCATCACTTTTTCCACATTTTGTTATGTTACAGCCTTATTCCAAAATGGATTAAATTCATTTTTTTTCCTCAGAATTCTACACACAACACCCCATAATGACAACGTTTCTTTTTTATGATACCCACTCTGCTGCCTGGCCTGATTCAGACTCGTAATGGGGATAAAATTTCCTCAGTGGGAATCGACACTAAGGCATTTACCCACTGCTGGGTCACAGAGATATACAGCCACAGTGTACTGTAAAACAAATTTGTCTCTTTAAATTAAGCCTGTTGGTTATTCTAGTGTTCCCTACACCATATTTCAACCAAAGCATTTTGATTGGTGATTATTGTTTATATTGGTGCATAATTTTACCAAAGATGACACGTAACTGTTCACATAATCTGAAAAGACATGCAGAAGAGAAAGATGACTCCACGTGGATCAATTTTGTTGAAATTGTTTATACTTATTCTGTGCCAGATTTTTGTTGTGAAAGATACATTTTCATTGAGATTTCATGAAATGAGCATGCCATACAAATTTATAAAACTATAAAAACACCTGTTTGAATAGTATTGGCATTTTGATTAAAAAAACCCACCCTTAAAACACAGAACTGTTTTATGCCACCTCCATTACTCGTTAATTTACACTTCCAAATTTGCCTTGAAGAGGTTGATTCAGCTTGCGTATTTTCCTCCGTATTTATAGGTCTGAGGGCAGTCCCTCGTGGTGATGAGCAGATGGACCCACCCACTCACAACACACTAGGATCGTAGCATCAGCATAAACTAAACGAACCATTGTGGTAATATAAAATTAAACTTAATAAATATAAACATGTGAACCCCAGCCATTAGGGATTCTGGCTGAAAAACAACAGTACCTGAAAGTTACGCCATATGTACATTTTCTAACTTGCTTATTACTCTGATAACGTATAGAGCAAACAAAAAAACAAATCGGGTGTTTACATTTCCCTTTTTGAAGTTTAAGTGTGTGTTGATTCCAGCAGGTTTATTTTCACATTCCTGGGAACGTTTTAAACATTTAAAATATTTAGAACCATCTGAGCTCTGCAAGTCCTTTCCTTCACTAAATATAGTAGTTTCCTGACCCTTATTTTGCTTAATTATCCCTTATCTTAGAAACGTATACCACAGATTTCTTCATAATTACTGAAACAGTAATATAATGATATATCACCACAATATTGTTACAAGAAGAACATTAATAAACTTTGGTAGGCAGCAAAAAACTAGATTGTGAAGGTACTCTGTTTTATATTAGACATATGAGCATAATGTAAAGATGGCGCGTCAGATTGCTTTTGAAGCAGGTTTTTCTTTTTTTTTTTTAAACTGTCTTTATTTCTTTTCCTTATAACACACTCTCAAGATTCACTCAGTGTTGCACAGTAAGCCATTCACTAATGTATTAAAAAGATCCTGATTAGTTGGCAGGTTGAATTGTTATATTTTTTCTTTAATGAAAATCTTGTTGTGAGTAGTCAAGTAAAATGACCACTGTTATTGGCTATCTAATAAGATTACAATATGCAAGCTTTCGAGGCAACTCAGGCCCCTTCTGCAGGGAAGATGTCATACAGAGACTGGAGTTCCCTGTGTTTATATAGTCACCAGGACAGATACAACACTGGAAAACCTTTAAGTGCGACATCTTAGATGTAAAAATGAATAGACCTCTTCAGGCTAAGATTCATTTAGCCAGAGAGGAGAACAAAGTCGTCTGGTCAAGATCTTTTGATAAGATGACTGTCCAACAATGTCTTTTGAAGTTTCTGATGGGGTTTTCCATACAATGTGGCTCTGTACTCAGGTTGTCTGGGTCAGTCTGAGAGATGCAAACAATCCTCATACCTGGCCATAAGACCCATGTCTCTATTCACACCATGTTGTAATGTATTAAATTTTAGCATGAGTTTAACTTCCCACTCTTTTTTCTCTTGCTGTGTTCTGAAGTTGCCCATAAGCACTGTGACTTTAAAGTCCCTCTCACAGTGTCCATGGCTTTTAAAGTGGGCCGCTACAGGAATATCGCTGTTGCCACATTTAATGTGGAACCTGTGTAAATTCATTCTCTGGCAGAGTGTTTGTCCAGTTTCTCCCACATAGAGTGCAGTGTTAGGACATTTCATGCAGAGAATCAGGTTATCTGCAAGAAAATGATCCCTTTATGCGATGTTCTAGTCGGCAGTGTGGTATAACTACACGTTTTGTATTATAAATGTGAGCACACGTTTCGCATCCTTTCTGTAGGCAGGGAGTTGTGCCATTTTCTGCTGGTTCACTTAGGGAGCTTCGGACAATTAGTCCGAAACAAATATCTTGTTTAAATTGTTCTCTTAGTGGAAGTTTTCTTATGTTTGTAGCATATCTATTCGTTCTTGTGTTTGGTTCCCCCACAGATGGAGTCACCTGTCAATTATCATTGAGGGACTTCTATCTCATAAGGCATCATTTTGTTGTTGTTCTTTGCAGTCTCTATATTATGCCCAAGGAGCCAGGGCTACCTGAATATTTAAGGTATCCGCAGGCCATTATTGTGTCCCACACACACAAATATTAAAAAATAGTGCAAATCCTTCAAAATGGTCAGGAAGACAGGTAAGATTCTCCTCTGGTCTGCCTAGTGGATTATCACACAAAGGCAGCTTGAAATCAAACAAAACTGGCTTTGATCAGCCTACACCAGGCCCTAGATATGCTTAAAAAACAAAGTTCAACAATATTTTCTTAAATGCTCCAATTATATGACATATAGCCAGTTAGAGAAGGAATGACCGCAAACACTCACCTAGGAGATGAAAAAGGGGCAAACAAAGGATCCTCATAATTAATTCTGTGACAACTGAAAGCTTAAAGAGTAGAAAGACACAAAAGGTGTTGCCTAGAAAAGGTAATCCAGTCACAAACAGAATCCCAATGCATAATCCAACAAGGGGTTAAATAACAAAGTAAGAATGTCACAAAATCCAGGTGAAACAAAGAAAAAGTAATACCAAATCTGAAATTGTACTCCAACAGCCAAGCGCAAACAAATGTACCGCAGAGGAACTGCAATTCCCATGAGCCTTTGCATGCCTTGGCTTGGAAGCAGTCCCTCAATGGTGATTGACATGTGGACCCACCTTTATGAAAACCATCCACAAAACACAAAGGCCCTGGCAGACCATCACTCCACACATAGAAACCAAACAATTAACAAAAGTACCAAATACGTAATTATATAAAGAATAAACATAAATAAAAAATAGCAATGTAAATAATAATAATTCTATAATTATAAGTGAATGAGCAAGACTTAAAAAAGGAGTTTAAGCATGCTGTAAGTGTGTAATGAACTCTCTCTTAAATAATCCGATCACTGCAGCTTACTTTTCACGTTTGTTTGTTTGTTTGGCTTTTTTTTTCTTTTTAGAATTAGATAGATAGATAGATAGATAGATAGATAGATAGATAGATAGATAGATAGATAGATAGATAGATAGATAGATAGATATACTTTATTAATCCCAATGGGAAATTCACATTATCCAGCAGCAGCATACTGATACAATAAATAATACTAAATTAAAGATTGATAATAATAATAATGCAGGTGAAAAATAGACAATAACTTTGTATAAAATTCCTCCCCGGGTGGAATTGAAGAGTCGCATAGTTTGGGGGAGGAACGATCTTCTCAATCTGTCAGTGGAGCAGGACGGTGACAGCAGGCTGTCGCTGAAGCTGCTCCTCTGTCTGGAGATGATCCTATTTAGAATTATTGATGCAAATACTTGTTTATGATCTTCTGGTTACTAAATCTTGGCACTGATTTATGGATTAGGATTATTTGGTTTATAGACCGGGTTTGTTTGCTGAGGTTTGCCTAGCAGGCATAACCTTTTGCTTTTATTTTGGACTTTTGTTTTGTTTTTTTAAATATTTGTCACATAAATCTTTAAATATAATGTGACACTGTTTTTTTCCTATCATGGGTCAGTTTTTTTCTCATTGTTTACCTCTCCCTTTAGCAAATAGTATTCTCTCTTGCTTCCATTGTTCTGTATTGGCCTCAAAGCCTGCTTCTTGAGTTTGGGGCAAGGCTAGTTTTGTGTTTAGGCCTAATGTTTTTGACTTTGATAGTTTTTTGACTCTCATGAGTTGGGGAAATCGTAAGACCCTTGCAGTACTCACTGTTATTTTTGACATACCCTGCTACCAAACATTTTGAATTTCTACAACATTCCAAAAGGTGGTATTGTAAAGATCTCTAGACCGATGACCAACCTCATACAAAGCAATACAACTGTTTGTTCTTTTGAATTTGAATTAGGCAAATCCAGGCAAAAATGTGGTGCAAACATTTGAATTTAAAATAGAAATAATAATCCAGCTTTCATATTCAGTAATGTCTGAAGAAACCATGGATGTTCACACAGAACACATGTCCAACCTGTGGTGGCCCACCCTAGCAGTAGAAATGAAGAGTTATGCATTGTATAAGTATTTCCATGCATGATTAAAGAAAAATTTTGATACTTGTGATGGACCTGCCTGCTGGGTATATGAAAACTCCAGCAAATTACACATCCAGAGCACACGTACTGTAGTGGAAAGAACTGCTCAACGTCACGCAATGTGGCACAAGAGGGAATAGGACCAGCAACCTTGGTGTTTATGGTCCAGCTCCTTAGCCACTACGCCACACTCCCAGCGGCTTCACATATAAAGGGTGGAGTGGTGTTGTAGAGGTTCATGTTACTGGATCATGTACTGCTTAAACAAATGGTGATTCGAAATGGGCTGAGGGTGAGTGAGTGTGGGGTCTGCGTGTGAGTGGGCTCAGCTTGCACTGACATCTTGTCCATTGTTCTCGACTTGTGCCTGAAGGTACATTAGGGTAGTGTCTTTAATAATCTTGTGTTGGGGTAATAGGTTTTGACAATGTTATGTTATATATACTGTAGTATACCACAATACAGTAATATAGAGCGCCTATGAAAGTAATTCACCCCTTTTGAAGTTTTCACATACGTATTATTGTTATACAACATTGAATCAAAAAGGATTCATTTTGGCTTTTTTGACACTGATTAAAAGAAAAGGCTACTTAATGTCAAACAGATCTGCAAAGTATTCTAAATTAATAACAAATGTACATCTCAAAATAATTGATCACATAAGCATTCAACCCCTCTAATTTGACACATCTTCAGCATCACTGGTGCAGCCAGTTGGTCTTGGAAGTCACAGAATGAGTTGAATGGAGATCACCTGTCTGGGGTCTCACTTGACTGCAGCATAAATGTATGTGAAGGTTCAACATGTGCTGAGTCAGTATGGTGGCCTAACCCTCACAATGCCTTTAAAAGAACACACATGAAAAACACAAGTCAGGGGATAGAGAGAAGAAAATCTCCAAGTCACTCAATGTCCCTTGAATTTCAAGTAAATCAGTCAATAACACATGGAAAGAGAATGGCACAGTCGTAAACCTGCCTACAGCAGGCTGTCCTAAAAAACTGAGTGAATGATGGTGCGACAAGAATACCAGTGAGAGAGACCACCAAGAGAGCGATGGCAGCTTTAATGGAGTTACAAGTTACAGTGGATTAGACTGGAGAGGCTGTTCAAACAACAACTTCTGCCTGGGTGCTTCACCAGTCGCAGTTTAATGGGAGAGTGGCAAAGAGAAAGCAACTGCTAAAAAAGTCTCCTATGACATCTTGGCAAGAGTGGGAGACTCTGAAAAGACTCTGAAGTCAGCTGATTAAACCCGAAATTGAGCTGTATGTCATGAGATTCTCAAAAACAGCCATCTTCACTGTGAAGTTCGGGCGGGAAAGTGTCACAGTGGAAGAAGGCTTGTGAGGATTCAAATGAATGCAACAAAATACAGAAAACTCCCGGAGGAAAACCTGATGCAGTCTGCAAGAAAGCCACACCTTGGGAGAAAATGTGTTTTCCTATAAGACAATGACCCCAACAGCATAAAGCCAAAGCTACACAGGAATGGCTTTAAAAACATCAATGGGAACGTCCTGGAGTGGCTGAGTCAGAGTCCAGAGCTCAGTCCAGTTGAGAATTTGTGGCTGGACTTGATGGCGGCTGCTCACTCAGGATCCCCACACAACCTGACCTAAGAGTCGGGCAGTCTTATAAAGAAGAATGGAGAAAAGTGGCCATGCCTAAATGTGCAAAGCTGCTAGAGAGCTCCGCACACAGATTCAAGGCTCTCATGGCTGCTAACGGTGCCTCCACTAAATACCGACTTGAAGGGAGTGTATGCTTGTGTGATCAGTTATTTTGTGTTTTGTATTTGTCATTAGTTTAAACCCTGTTTTCACTTTGAAAAGTCTTTTGGTTGATCACTGTCAAAAAAGGCAAATTTAATTCACTGTATGTAAATGCATAAAGCATTTCAAACCGAATGGCTAAAGGAAAAGCAATGCTTTACTTAAGAGTTTTGCAACATAATTGAAAATGATTAAGAAACCCACCACGCGGGCCCGAAGCAGGACGCATCAGAACTGTACAATGGTCATTTTCAGAGCGCCTGCACGTTTACTTAAACACAGATGAATGCCGTAATGAAGAGTATCAATTTGGTGCATTTCCTTTTGCTTGCTTAAAACTCAAACTGACACCACCATTAAACAAATGTAACAATTTTAAAAGTCTTATTTTAATGTCTACGCATTTTCTTCCTTTTTCTGGCTGGAATTTTCAGTATTATTCCTGGCAAAATAATTTTAGAAATAATATATTGTAATATGACCCTCAACGAAAATTGTGCTCCTGCATTAAATTAAAAGCAGAAGTACTAACATATTGTATTGGACAGTATTCTCACGAAAACACAAGAAGATTAGATTAAGAATAATTTGTGTCATTTTATCCCCATTTTTTGAAATTCTCGTCATGCTGTGTTAGTTTGGCCACTTTAAACTGGCCCAGTATGAGTTAGTGGGCTTGAGTGCGCCCCATGGTGGGCTGACCTGAGTGGGATTTCGCTTTGCATCCAATGCTGCTGTTTTGGATAAACAGGTTGGGAATAAACAGTTTAATGTTTTGCGATGGTGGTGCTCCTGTCCTCTCTTATCAGAACCAGATTGCCAATCACCTGCGACGACACTTTCCTCCATAATCTTGCAGGCACATGCCAAGCATCCTTCACAGTCCGTGATGCAGCTTGTACTGCCAATACATGGAGCAGACGACAATCTGTCGCTGCATAAATTAGAAATTATTCATATTTGTTTTACACATTTTATGTTATATTTAATGAAAGCTGATGCTGGATCATTTTAGTAAAAAAAAAAAACACATTTGGAAAGAAGTGGTGGCTGACCTTTCATACACAGGTCTACATGCTTGCCTGCAGCATTTCTGTGTTCTGCCTCACAATATATGTGATAGGACTGGTGCTGCCCAATGCCGCCATGACAGCTTCCAGCTCCACTTGAGCCTGCACTAGGTTTGAGGATATGCTACAGCTGACATCAGCTTTACAAGCAGCACCGTTGTATACACACTCATTTTAGAATGTGCCGGAAAAGAACACACCAGCTCCAAGGAAAGCAGGAGACCCCAGACACCCATCAGGAAATTGACATCTCCTCTAAATGTGTACAGTTAGACCACTAGGCATTTGCAAAAAGACAATCCATATCACCTCCATTCTCTTCACGAGCACACAATTCCAACATGATGGTTCCTAAAGCCCCTATAGCACGAGGATTGGTTCATATTCATATACATATACATATTATATCTACACTCTATATATAAAATCCTAAGCCTTAAAGTGCAACGATTTTATGTGACGTTTTTATGTCACGCTTTAAATCGGGCTTATTTTAAAACCTACATATATATGTTTGGTTTCATTCTTTTCAGAATTTATCAAACTTTAATGTGATGTTAGATTTTCAGATTCTTATTCCGTTTTTAAATTTGTAAACTAAAAAAAATATCAAGAACTCATGTCCAGCGAGACAAGACTTTGTGCCAAGAGATTTAACCAGGCCCAGGCTGGGAAATAAAAGACAAAGAGTAGGACAGCTGCTGTACAGTCTTTTAACTGCAGATCACGCGACATGGCAGCAGCAGCAGCAGCAGCAGTTGATCGAGCAAAGAGGAGGTAAAAAAAACAAAAAAACCTGCATTTGTTTCCCATTGTATCACCGTTTAAGAGGGGGTCTCCTTGGGGTGCGTTCAGCCCCCCTCTTCACAACGCGAACAAAACGAGCAGGGGCAGAACCCCCTAGTACATTTATTTATTTATAAATAAACATTTATTATACATTTTAATATATAAACTTGCCTGAAGAAGGGGCCTGAGTTGCCTCAAAAGCTCGCATATTGTAATCTTTTTATTTAGCCAGGGGCGGCACGGTGGCGCAGTGGGTAGCGCTGCTGCCTCGCAGTTAGGAGACCCGTCTAGGTTCGCTTCCCGCGTCCTCCCTGCGTGGAGTTTGCATGTTCTCCCCGTGTCTGTGTGGGTTTCCTCCCACAGTCCAAAGACATGCAGGTTAGGTGGATTGGCGATTCTAAATTGGCCCTAGTGTGTGCTTGGTGTGTGCTTGGTGTGTGTGTGTGTCCTGCGATGGCTTGGCACCCTGCCTGGGATTGGTTCTTGCCTTGTGCCCTATGTTGGCTGGGATTGGCTCTGGCAGACCCCCGTGACCCCGTGTTCGGATTCAGTGGTTTTGGAAAATGGATGGATGGATTTATTTAGCCAATAAAATGTGTCATTTTGCTTGACTTCTCAGTACAGTGCAAATTACATTAAAACAAGAGCTGTAATTGTTCCAGTAGTTTTAGTTAAATCATCGTCCGATGGCAGCATTTTTTAATTTTTTAATTTTCAAAGAGGTAAAGATGAGAGACTTGCAGATTACTAATAAACTCATGATGTGTAAATGAATGCTGAGATACGTGTATTACTGTTTAAAGTGACTGATGTTTGTATGCAGCCGCACCTCTCATATCAACATCAATGTTTATTTCTGAAGCACATTTTCAAATGCAGAATGTAGTTCAAAGCTTTACACGATGTCACAGAATTAGTTACAAAACAATACGTTAAATTGGGCAAGATCAATAATGAATAAGTAATAAAAAATAAATCAATATGACCTTACACAACAGACATATATAATTAGTAGCAAAGCCATCCATCCATCCATCCATTCTCTTCCGCTTATCCGAGGTCGGGTCGCGGGGGCAGCAGCTTGAGCAGAGATGCCCAGACTTCCCTCTCCCCGGCCACTTCTTCTAGCTCTTCCGGGTGAATCCCAAGGCGTTCCCAGGCCAGTCGAGAGACATAGTCCCTCCAACGTGTCCTGGGTCTTCCCCGGGGCCTCCTCCCGGTTAGACGTGCCCGGAACACCTCACCAGGGAGGCATCCAGGAGGCATCCTGATCAGATGCCCGAGCCACCTCATCTGACTCCTCTCGATGCGGCTCTACTCTGAGCCCCTCCCGGATGACTGAGCTTCTCACCCTATCTTTAAGGGAGAGCCCAGACACCCTGCGGAGGAAACTCATTTCAGCTGCTTGTATTCGCGATCTCGTTCTTTCGGTCACTACCCATACCTCATGACCATAGGTGAGGGTAGGAACATAGATCAACTGGTAAATTGAGAGCTTTGCCTTACGGCTCAGCTCCTTTTTCACCACGACAGACCGATGCAGAGCCCGCATCACTGCGGGCGCCGCACCAATCCGCCTGTCGATCTCACGCTCCATTCTTCCCTCACTTGTGAACGAGACCCCGAGATACTTGAACTCCTCCACTTGAGGCAGGATCTCGCTCCCAACCCTGAGAGGGCACTCCACCCTTTTCCGGCTGAGAACCATGGTCTCAGATTTGGAGGTGCTGATTCCCATCCCAGCCGCTTCACACTCAGCTGCGAACCGATCCAGAGAGAGCTGAAGATTACGGCCTGATGAAGCAAACAGGACAACATCATCTGCAAAAAGCAGTGACCCAATCCTGAGTCCACCAAACCAGACCCCTTCAACACCCTGGCTGCGCCTAGAAATTCTGTCCATAAAAGTTATGAACAGAATCGGTGACAAAGGGCAGCCCTGGCGGAGTCCAACTCTCACTGGAAACAGGTTCGACTTACTGCCGGCAATGCGGACCAAGCTCTGACACCAGTTGTATAGGGACTGAACAGCCCTTAATTCCCGGAGCACCCCCCACAGGATTCCCAGAGGGACACCGTCTAACGCCTTTTCCAAGTCCACAAAACACATGTAGACTGGCTGGGCGAACTCCCATGCACCCTCCAGGACTCTGCTAAGGGTGTAGAGCTGGTCCACTGTTCCGCAACCAGGACGAAAAGCACACTGTTCCTCCTGAATCCGAGGTTCGACTATCCGACGGACCCTCCTCTCCAGGACCCCCGAATAGACTTCTCCAGGGAGGCTGAGGAGTGTGATCCCTCTGATGTCCATGCGATGTTGCAGAGATGTAGCAAAGCATAATATCGTATTCTAAGCCTCTCAAGATGAGTCTGATGATAAACTCAAATGGCCTGGACTACAAAACTGAACAGCCAAGCATTTATTTATTTAAAAGAGCATTTTTGACCACAGATGTCCAGGCTGGGCAGGCTAATGTGCAGCTTCTCTTGCAAAGAGAGGCCTCAAGTGATATTCTACATTTCCATTTTCACAGACCCAACCCTAAACACTTTCCTGCATTGTTATTATTCTTGAGCGCAGACGTTCGTGTGATCAGTCAGTGGTGAACACTGAACATGCAGCCTGTGGCGTTGTCCTGCCAGGTCACTCTGCCTCCCAGGTTTCTTGTCATTGCTGAGTGATGACCCATCTGTTGTCCTCTAATGTTGCCAGCTCAGTTCCTTCCTGTGAATCAAGCTTAAATATTCTGCCACTGTTCTCATGGATTTTCTCTCACATAGTCCTTAATCCACCCATTATAAGTATGTGGACCCTGTGATGGACCAAATTTGGATGAGATTCAAGTCATCATCCAGGGTCTGGTGTTTCAAGGATAGACTCAGAAGAATGCTGCATTTCAAAAAATCACCTTCAAAAATGGCAGTGCATTGCAAGGTGTGGACCCCGGAGGATGAGCCCTTGTATTGCAAACCCCAACCCCACCACTGGCTACCTTCTCAGCCATTGCCTCAGTTTGACAAGGGCTGCGCAAATATGAGGTAACAAATGACATCTACATTCTTTTTGCTTGTTCAAGCTGTAGTCAGAAACATGGACAACATTTGACCACTGTCTAGCATCTAATGTTGTATTTCTCTTTCATTTTCTGGGAAGCTGCTCTGTCTAAACTTCCAGGTGTTTTGTCTTTCGTTCTCTTTTTCAGATGTCCAGTGGGGGGCAGCCATTTGCATGGTTAGTCCTTTTGTGGAGACTTTCAGCCACTTGGGTCAGGGGGATTAATGAGTTGGGGGGTTTGTCCTGAGTCACCGATCTACATATAAAATGGCCGTGTCTTAATGGAAATTATACACAGAGCTGATTTTCTTTCTGTGCTGCTTTATGATAAAGTTGGGTGTCTTTCTATAAAGGAAGAGAACAACATGGGATTTTAATGCACTCATCCTGGTCGAGGTCCATGCAGGGATGGATTAAATCATAAAGCTACCCTATTACCTCCGCCATTCCGGTGCCTTTGTATACAGGGTATTTGAGGTCAATGGTAATACAACAGAATCACGGGTCATCTAAACTTATGGTGGTGCGCCTGGGGTTACAAATGCGGATCATATACCTGTGTGCTGTAATGAATATCAAAAAGACTTCTGGTTGGTACTCACTGAGGAAGGGTTGTCAGTTGTAAAATAAAGAAGTTGCGTGTGCCACCTTTTAAAAGAAGATAACAATTAGTAGTAGAGTTAGTAGCAGTAGTAACATTGTGTACGGAATACTGTGAAATTCTGGTTTGCATGTCCATCCACCCTGTGATGCATCACCATTCCCTGGCACCAGGATTAACAAAATACAGAAGATTTTCTCGGCATAAAGTCTAAATTTATTTTCTGATATTGTGTGTGCCATTCACAAATCTGTTAGCAGTAAAAAGTACTCACATATAGCCGCTTCAAACATAATACAAATGGACAGATAGGCCTAACCTTTTAATTATAGGCAATACTGATTGACACGCACATATACAAGTTTTGTGCAATAAGTATGTATTATAAATAAATCTCTTGTTTAGGGGCATATTAACTGTGCCACCCAAAGATAAAAATATACATTCATTTTAAATATAAATTATTGTGACAATCCTCCCTGTGGTCCTAAAGTGAAATGAAAGGCAAACTGGCAGAATGAAAAAGAAAACACACATACACACAACTTTTAGTTGCTGCTAGAGCCGAATGCCCCTGCTTCCCAGAATACATATGTTTTGTACTAATCCTGTCTGCCTTTGATAGAAGCGGACATTTCTGACATGTCACAAACACGTAGGTTAAAACCACATGCTTCGACTTCAGTCTGTATTAGTATCCGTGGAGTGTCAAATCTCTCTGCTCTATCCAGCCTGGGACTGATTTGTTAGAGTCTGGTTTCAAATGTTGCCGAGTGTTAAATCTAAAATCCCCTCGTTTGACATTTGCTTGATTTCTGTCTGCTCCATCAGCAGATTCTTTATTCACATATCGTGCCTCGTGATGGAAATGTGTATTGGCACATAACACTTACGGAATTTATGGCGTAATATGGTAATTCAGCTGAGAGAGTTCATCCTTCTGTATTGCAATTTAGATATCTTACTTTATGAACGTGTAACAAAGTGAAAATATAGAGGATACATTACATGGTTAAAATCAGTGTATGTACAGAAAAACAGGAACACAGCTTTACCAGGATGCCAGCCTGCCTTAGAAAGTGAACCCAAACTGAACTACATGCCCTTGGACTGTGGGAGACCAGAAGAACACACAGGAACTGAATAGCAGCAGAAACTAACTCTGTATTCATGCAATGATGCGTGATAATTTATATATCTTTACAACGGTGGTCCTTAAACTTCCCCCAGAGACCTTTGCCTTTTTTTTTGTCTTCGAGATCCAGAATCACTGCCGACAGTAATCCTGTGGTTAGAGGTGCTCCATATTGGAGAAGCACTGCTTTTTTAGTGGGGTTCGACATAGCGGAAGTCTTAGCAGGAAGCAATAGCGTTTCCTTGAGCTACCTGTGGCAAGACACTCCGTAAACCGTAGGCTACGCATCCCACAGATTACAGTTGTGTATCCCGACTCTACGCCACCTGAAATGGAACCTAAGAGCCTATGCTATACAAATAAAATTAAAATTGTGCCTGTCTGTAACTGTATCAAGCATAAATGCCAGGATGAATGCTCCTGAAAATTGTGAGAAATGTTAGTAAAGCCCAACATAGATCTTTAGTTAATATTTTTTTTGTTTGCTAAAATTGTAGGCCCTTTTACACATGACACATTTTATATTTTATTTTCCAATCTGTGAACTTCAGCAAATGAGTAGTAATTGGTAATTAACATATACCATATCTAAATCTGTTCATTGCAAAGGTTGTGCCCAAATGTTTGAACACCACTGTATCTTGACAAAAATGGAGCTCATGATCCCATAGGAATGGACATTATCGAATACATACCAGTGAGCACTTCTTAAGTAGGTCAGTTTTTTGTATTTTTGTTTAAATTTTCGACAAAGGTTTATCCAGGCCACCTCCTAATCGCTCAGACTCACTCATATCCTTCCTACCATAAAGCAGCTCTCTCATTTCACTCCTTCCTCCTCTCTTCTTCACCCTCCTTGCCCCTTCTTCAAACTCACTTTTTCTGTTCTCTAGCCTTCTGTCTTGTTAGGCGTTGTAACCACACTAATACTGAGTCACATCCCATCACGCTTTTCCTTATGCCTCTTGGAAGTCATTGTGGCTCCACCCCAAGTCACACTTTGATGCGGGATACCGGGGTCTTTAATACAGGTGACTGACCTGTGACCTGTATCGACAACAGGTGCCACATCTTCTTTTCTAATGGTCAGCCCTGATGTGACTGACCCCCTTAACAGTGTAGCTTAGAAAGTGGAGTTGGTAGCCTCAGTGCCTACCGTTGCCGATGCCTTGATAACCCAAAGCCGGGCTGATATGTTGTAATGGACATAATACTTACTGTACAGAGTAGCCACTCGGAGAGCCGACTCGCTTGTCTTGCCTTAGAAATCCTCCACACTGAGTGGAATCTTCAGGTGCCTAATAGCAGGTGACTTCGTTACTCTGCTTCTTCTGAGAGTTGAGTCGGTGAATGAGGAGACTACTTTATTTGCTGTTCCTTTTTTGCCTCTAAGGACCACACCTTGCCTGCACCCATCCACAACAGGCTCAAGTACAGGACCATAGTCATTCTTTACACCAGCATTAAATGAATATGTGGTTGCAGGCCCCGTGGAGACAGACCAGAAGGTAAGGTGGGGTTTTAAGTACTGGTTACCTTAAACACAATTGAAAATCAGGTAATGTGGATGTAACTTCCAACTTAAAACCTTCCACCCCACCCCAACAAATTCTCTTAAATCCATCTAATTACTTGTTTAAGGTCTGACGCCACCGGTTTCCTGGCAGCAGCTCCTTCAGCATGAATGTTAATATGAGGCAGGGTCAGACTTTAAGAATAGCAGTTGACTTACGTTTGAATGGCTTCAGCCTGAACCAGCTCTATGTGACATGCTCAAGAGACATCAGCAGCAGGGGGCTGTTTATTTGCACCCCTACCAAAACTAATAATGCACATATCCTGTCTTGGACTAGGAGCCCCAAAGAACTTCCAAAAATGCCCTCTAGAGGGGGACATCGCCATCAAACCCCAGCTAGTAATAAGGGCAGGCTCTGAATTTTTATAAAGTACAAAGTTTCTTTTCACAAATAACAGTAAAGCATTAAAAGCAAAGGAGTTGCCGACAAACATTAAGGCAATCCAATGCAAGCAATTCCCCAAATGGTACACCAGAAAAACAGTCAAAGAAAAAAGAATGAAGGTCAAAATTCCAATGGTACAAGTTTAGCGCAAAATACAATGAAACTCGCCGCTCCCAGGCACGCGTAAAATTCACCTCCAGGAACTGAGGAAGACCCTCCAGATTGTTAAGGTGGAGGGCAGTTCCTAAGGGTGATTGGCAGGTGGGCCTGCTTCTTGGGTCACCACCCCTAAACCAAATGGAACATAACACAGGCAGGCAGCTTGTAGACAAAACCAAAAACAAAGATTAATGCAGATCATCAACAAAAGCAACATTAACATAAATAAATGGCACACAATGTAACATAATAGATATGAAACAAGACTTTGCACCCCAGCCAGCAGAGGAACCCTGGCTGAAACGTGACATTGCTCTTGCATACGCGAATGCATAAGGAGCATCCATGAGATGCTACTGAGGTAAGCACATCGACACCAACCCCTGAGCAAATTAGGTCACCAACAGCCTCTATTCTTTCACCCGCCGCCCAGAGGATGAATCGCACGATGTGAAGTTACTGACGTCACTTCCGGTTTGACCCCAGAGACGTTTAAAGAATGAATGGCGCTCCACTGTAGAAAGCATTTTCATCCATTTTCCTGAGAGTCTCAGAAGGATGATAATGTCTGCAATTATTTTTTTTGGACTTTTTCTTTACTTTGGTTAACTTCCCGGCAATGAACAGATCCCTGCAGGTCCCCAACCCATTATCATTTACGTGTTGACTTTTGCTTACACCCTGTAAACTTTATGTTGTCCATGCTTTAACTAACTGTGTCTCAGGTGCTTTCAATTTTGTGAATGGCAACGGGCTGTGTAAAGAAGTGGACAGTGTGATATAGTGGGCTCAGAACAAATGGCAACTTTTTAATAAATAATCTGTGTGGCCATATCAGTCTCCATGGGAGCACTCGTGTAACCGCAAAGAGCTAATAAGGTAATTGGGGTGAGACGCACCTGTGCGTGAAGTTCCTATTGCTCTCAATTGCTTCATCGGCTTCCTGATGTGCAGGAAAGAAAGAAAGAGAAAGAAAGAAAGAAAGAAAGAAAGAGAGGCTTGTAGAAGGAGAGTGTGGCTAGAGAAAGAGCGAAGGCAGCACGGTCAGGGGTATCACAAGGGATTGGCACTCTAGGGACGGATCGTGCCCACTGATTGTGCTGAGAAGTGGGTGCGATCGAGGGGGTTGGCAATAAATAATATTTATAAATTTTTAAATTGTTGTTACAAATTCTTTCACCAATGAAATAACCGTTACCTTGATTAATTATACAAAGGTGTAACGATATAGTTTTTGTTAATGAACCATATAGCTACAACACGGAGATTACTGCTTAACTGCCTAGACCAGGGGTCCTCAATCACAGTCCTGGAGGGCCGCAGTGGCTGCAGGTTTTTGTTCTAACCTGGTTGCTTAATTAGAAAGCAATTCTTGCCAATAATTTAATTTCATGGCTTGTTAGTGCTTTAACTCTACCATGTCAGCTCATTCTCGTATTTCTAAGGATGTCATCCAAATTATTTGAAGGCTAAAACTGACGAGTAATTCTCAGTCCTTCACTTTTTTCTCTTCACTTTCCTTCCAAGTATTTAATTAAACCCAATAGTGCCTGATAAATACACACAGGTGTCAATGGTAACAAGCTAAATGGAGAACTTCTGGTCTCCTTTGTCATTTGCATGTTGTTGCTAATTAGGAGCAATTAAAAACTGACAATACAGCTGTTTAAGACTAAAATAAGCAATAAGGGTTCAAAATCGTAACGAGCGAGACCACTAAAGTGAAGCAGAAGTGTTACTTGAGCAATAAGAGCTTCTTATTAAGCAATTGGGTTAGAGTAAAAACCTGCAGCCACTGCGGCCCTCCAGGACCATGATTGAGAACCCCTGGCCTAGACTGAAGTATCTTCATAAATGATGATAAATTAATACCATTATTAGTGCATGTCATATTTCATTTCTTTTATTTTAAGTGTCCCATTTCACCTCATTTGCAGTCTTACTGAGCAAGATGTTCTTATTCAGGGTTAGGGTTAAGGCTCTTGCCCTGCCTCCTGTAAACAAACGCAAGACATAGGAGGAGCTAAAGCTCTGCAGAGATACAATAAGCCATCAGGTGCATCCCATGACTTAAGGACATGGTGTACTTGAAAAAAACTCAAAGAATTCAACCTGTTTAGTCTCAAACAGAGGAGTCGCAGTGAAGACTTGATCCAAAATCCTCAAAGGTATTAATACCGTAGATCCAGGAGAATGGTTTCAGTTTAGCTTTGAATCGCATACTCGAGGACACCACTGGAAATTAAGGAGAAAACAGATTTCAGACTGAAGCCAGAAGGCACCTCATTTGCAAAGAGTTGTGGGAATCTGGAACAAGCTAGCAAGCCATGTAGTTGAAGCAGAAAGAAGTAACTGGATATTGGGACATGCAAGCTATTAGCTAAACAAGCAGGCTTGATGGAGTGAATGATCTCCTCTCGTTTGCCAGATTTCTTATGATCTGTGTTTTCAAAGTGTCCCACCTTAATTAATGCCCCCTTACAGCACCAGCTCATCAATCATGAAGCTTTAATGGCATAGTTATGTATTTATCAGTTTATTTTGTATAAACCTATATAATGGTATATTATTAATAAACATCTTGTTATATTATTATTATAATATTATTAAAATACAGTGTAATTGTCTTCATTTTTAAAATATGTAATTAAAAATTAAAACGGGCCACTTGTCATTTAAATTGTGAGAACTCGTCTAAAGTTAAAGGTAATATGTTAATCTGCTGAACCTCCCTCTTATGTCATTGTGTGAATCTGCTGCCTATTCCAGTAGCAGTGGGCGAAAGGCAGGCCCAGTCTGGACGGCCCACCCGTCTGTCACAGACCCTCACTGGCATGTCTGCATGCGCGCTGACTGCACAGAACTGTCTAGGCCAGGAGTCATAGCAGTGCTGATTTTCTTTACATAGAGACAAAAAAGACCCGTTCCTTATATTGTGCTCTTTGTTATGGTAATAATATTAATTTGAGCTTTCATTGCCAAGCCAGCCGTGTTCATGAGTTTCACTGTTTACTCCAAATACGATGGGCTGCGGGCGGCCCATAAACTCGCTGGCTTAGAACTGAAAGCAGCTGATCTACTGTATTGAATCAGTGCCACCTGCTGGTTGACTGGCATACTGCATGTGATTTTATAGCACATTAATCCAGACTGAAGGACTAGCTGCTGAATTCAGATAAGTGTCTTTTGCTAAGTCATTAGTGTGTATAAAGTCTTTGAAATGTGGAGAAGAATATGCATAATAAAATAAAATAACATATTTAAATATGAGTAATGTAAATATTAAACCAAGGGGCTGCTTTCCAGAGACATTCAAGTGTTTTAGCTTTAAGATGGTTTCATTATGCAAATTCAATATTTATTTGCATGTTGCCTCTAATAGGCGATATTATTATATGATATTGACTGTGTACGCCTCTCACGCAGCATCATTAGGTAATCTGTATGATTATTTTTATAGTTTAGGACATTGAATCAATATAGGTGACTCACACTATTTTTCAAGCTCAGTTCAAGTATCTAATTAGACTTTCTCAATCACACAAGGATTTTAAGTGATACGTGATTAAAATTTACAATAAATGTTGTAGCAATAGAGGTTGTTATCGACCTCTTGAACCCTCAAGTACCACGCCAATCACCAGGTAAAAGTGCAATACTTCTTCTTTTTATTACAATACTGTGCACTAAGCACCCTCCACTCCACACTACACATACAGTAATCAATAATCCAACACCAATCCTCCTCTCCCAGACACTTAGCCACCCTTCCTCCCAGCTCAGCTCAGTGTTCTGGTCTCTCTCAGTCCTTTATATAGTCCATGACCCGGAAGCGTTTCTCTCTTCTGTCCATGTGACAGTGAACACTTCTGGGTCGGATAAAAGCTCCTTTCTTCAACCCGGAAGCACGTCGTTTCTCCTGTTCACGTGACCGGGACGTACTTCCAGGTTATAGGGCACATAGCACTCCCCAAGCCTCCCTACAGCGGCTCCTGGTGGTCCCCATGGTATCCAGCAGGGCTGTGTATTCAAACTACAAGGTCCATAAGGCCCTGCTGGAATTGGTCTTGGTAGTTGTTGCTTATGATTTCCCAAGAAGTTCCTGTAGATACTCTAAAAGAACTACCATGCAGCTTTATCAGCTCGGCCCAAGTAGTCAGCAAAACTCTCATCTTGACATATTTACATACTATCGATATATTTATACACTAAATATGTGTATAAAATATATACGTTAAAAAACACAAAACTAGGGGTGTTAGAAAACTCCAGAGTACATGTCTGAAATCAGCTTGAAAGAGCAACTCCTAAGTTGTTCTGTGACAAAAATCTTTGTTGAGCAGCGTTATTACTAAATGTGTATAATCATGGTGCTCATTTGCATTTGAGAAAATAAAGAAGCTGCTCCCAAAAATAATGTGATATATTTAACTGGAATCATTAGTTATAGTCAATATGTCCAAAAGAAATGGGTGGCACAGTTGTTAGTGCTGCAGCCTCGGCTCCTGGAGACTCCACGACGGGTCGATATCTGCATGGAGTTTGCACATTTTTTTCTATTTTGATTTGACACTTTTATTAGATAACTGAACAGATTACAATATATAAGCTTTTGGCGCAGCTAAGGCCCCTTCTTCAGTCAAAATGTGATTACACCATCCATCTACCCTTGATGTCAACTTTTCTCGACAAATGCCTTGAGAGAGTTGATATTAACACACAATTAAATAGAATGATCTGGAATAATGTTAGCAAGTTCCTGACAGTGTGTGTATGACAGGAATCTGTGGTGGACTGACGCTCATTCCAGTTTCTGTTCCTGCAGTTTACCCTAAGCTGGTTAACCCTCCAGAGCTTAAAATGAGAAGCATCACTTGACTGGGGAGTATTGTAGCATTTGTAATGGAAATTTAAATGCGTTATTAATTGATTTATGATGAAAGAGCAAAACTCTGCAATGTGCAGCACTGCCAGGCGACTCAACTCAACCGTGCTGTTCCTTGTCCTTTGAGCTGAGATGTATGTCCTTGACTGTCTTGGCAGCTGCCATTTCCATTAGTATCACATTTTAGAACAAACGTACAATTCACTAGCAGTAAAGCACAGTGAGTAGGTCTGTAACACTGGACAGTCATCAGGTACTGAGCTGAAGTGAACATGTCTGGCCTGCTCTGTCTAGATTACTGCTGAAATAATATACCCTAGTGGATGCTATAATTTTGTCAGATTTTTGTGTGTTATAAAAGCCAGAATTCCCCAAGACACAAATCTATACTTATCTACACCATGTGTGGATCACAAAGGCGCAGTGGGACACAAATGGCAGGCCTACTGAAAATTGAAAATGACCATTTTCTTCTCAGCAGCAACAAACTTTAATTGATCTCAGCAGAGTTGCAGTAGTCTCAAAAACTCACATCCAAATGAAGAAACGGGTGCTTGACTGGTGTGTGTCCCCCACGTAGATGATGCTGCACATTTTACAGATAGCAGATGTTTCATTTGATATGTTTTATTTTTTTTAAGGAACAGAACATGCTGAATACTGGAATTGTTTGTGTAAATGACACAGCAATTATGAAAAGATAATGTCAGGACGGACTGGGGCTCCAGAGCTCCAAACTGGACTAAGCAGATTGTTGCCCACCACCATTCTTGTGAAGCAAATTTTCACACTGTTTCGCCTGCCTGGTCATGATATATATATATATATATATATATATAATATACTAGGGGGCTTCGCCCCCTGCTCGCTTTGCTCGCCAACCCCTGTGTTTGGTTAATCGGATATACAATTTAAATTTTTTTTTTTTCTTTGGAATTGCTTCAATTTCATTATTTTTACTTTTACTTTAAAGCTTCATTAAAAACAATATTTTTTGGAGACACATTGTGACAATGCAACGTATAACTGCCTGTGAGTGAATATTGTTTCTGTTTCTCTAATAAATAATCCGAGTTTTTCTAATGTTTGTCCCTGTGATTTATTGATTGTCATAGCAAAAGCTATTCTCACGGTAAACTGTAAACATTTTAATACGAATGACATATCACAATCTCCTTTGGTGTGTAATGTTATTTGTGGAATATATACATTACCTTTCTTTTTGCCTGTTAAAATTTGCATCGCTTCTCCGTGATCATCAATATACACCTGACCGAATTCAGTATTCTTTAAAATTTAACTTGTCGTTGCTTAAACTTTTCCGGGACCACAGATTCTCCTAGCGTATGGTCCATTATTGTGTAAATCCACATTTTGTGCATTGAATGATGCGAATGCGAAAAGACTTTGTTGTCTACTCTTTGCCTTTTATTTCTGACCTCGATTTGTCCTGCTATTTTTTCATTTACACCTGGTTCTAATGATTAATCACCTTTTGTTTGTGGTGATGTGATCTTTTCTATCTTTTCTTTGATACTGTAGTGACTGACATGATAAAGTGTCACAAAATTTTTACTTGAACAATCGCCGACTTCCTAAACCCAAACACAACTTTCTAGCACCTTCTCCAACGCCCCTCCTTACTGTTTTTCAGTCATTTCCCACAGCATAGCCCCAAAGCACAGTAAAAAGCTCAGATATACAGCTTTCTTCTTCTCTTTCTGTCCCTTATCTCTCTTTCCACCTCCAGTCCTCGTCCAGCAGCAAGCTTTGTCACCCACCTCCCGAATATTGTCTTATTTTGCTATATAGGAGCTGAAAGCTCAGGAATAAAAACTACTTTATGATACGTGATCCCTTTGTGGATCTCCAGCTGCAAATATACAAACCGTATCACAGACCTTCACTTCCATATATATACAATATATATATACGTTGTGGCAGGCGGCTGGGGATGCCTGGGAGGCGGGCTATACATCCCCCTGGTTAGTGTGAGGACCACGGGGACAGAGCATGGAGGCTCAGTCCCATTGGGGCCCATAGCCACCGCCAGGGGGCGCCCTGAGCTTCATAGAGCCCGGGATGTCTGCACTTCCGCCACACCTAGGAGTGCTGGTGGAGGACCTTCCAGGGATGCCCAGAGTGCTTCCAGGTGCTCATGCGGCAATTCCGCCACATCAGGAAGTGCCTCCGGAAGGATGTCAGGAAGCACCTGGAGCACATCTGGGTGAATACTGTATAAAAGGGGCCACCTCCCTCTAGTTGACAGCTGGAGTCGGGAGGAAGAGGACAGAGCTCGGTGGAGAGGAGTGGAGGCGGTGAAGGACCATTGGAGAACCCGTGAAGAGGGTGTTTGGTGCAGGGACACTGTGTGTTGTATGGACAAATTGTAAATACAGTAATCCCTCACTTATCGCGGGAGATATGTTCCAAGGCCGACCGCGATAACTGAATTTCCGCGAAGTAGGGACACTATATTTATTTAATTATTTAACGTGTATTTGGACGTTTTTAAACCCTCTCTGTATTGTTTACAACCCACCCTTTACTCTATTAATAACAGGGACAACTGCTAAGCAATATGAAATCGGTAGATAAGTTTACACTTACTGTATAGCGAAGTACATGTAGCAGCTTGTAGGAGGTCATGACGTCGTCGACCTTGTTGCAAAGATTCCTAAAGCAGATTCCATCCAGACTACTGCCTTATCACGTCCACTTGCAACTCGTTTTGCGCCCTGGTTAAAGGACACTGCGGCCGTAGATCTTATATGCTTTTCCTCCTTTTTAAATAAAAAGAATCATGGACTCATTGATGCTGTAATGGTTCCCTTCCTTCAACATATCCAAAACGTTTACCTTTTCTGCAATCATTTGCATGTTCTGTTGCCGCTTGGACACGGCTCCTGAAGCATTACCAGGGGCACGTTAATGCTGAATGAGTGAGATGAGACTTCCTGGTTAATGCAACACTCCGTCGCTGAGCCAATCAGCAGCACACAGGAACTTAACTGCGTGCTCTGATTGGGTAGCTTCTCAGCCATCCACCAATAGCATCTCTTGTATGAAATCAACTGGGCAAACCAACTGAGATAGCAAGTACCAGAAGTAAAAAGACGCATTGTCCGCAGAAACCCGCGAAGCAGCGAAAAATCCGCGTTATATATTTAGATATGCTTACATATAAAATCCGCGAAAAGTGAACCGCGAAGTAGCGAGGGATTACTGTAAACGTGTGCTTTTAGGAACCATCAGCATGTGGCTGTCTGTGTTCTGAGGCTTAGCTTCCACAATGTATACATATAATACATATAAATACACATAGATATGTATTTTAATTGTATAAAACGAAAAAACTTTGCCACGGTATATAATTCTATTCAATATATACAATTATAGAATGGAGTAATGCACATAAAACAAAAACTACACAAATGGTAAACATAGAAAATTAGAATGTTCCCCCTCAAACATAATAGAGACGCAAATTTAATATCCCACATGTAATACAACAAAGTTTGCACACACAGCAAAAAGCAAACCAAAAATCAAAAATAAATGTTCTATACATGTCAATGGATGATACAAAAATTACGAAGTACATATATTGTAAATACTTTATAAACAACCAAAATATACAATAGAGATATACAGTAAACAATAGAAAACAAAAATAGAAAAAAATAAAACAATAATACTGTAAATAATGTGAGCCAAGTAGAAAAAGAACAGCCCAAGTTGTTTACAATAATTGTGACAAATAATATCATGAAGCATTACGTAGATATAACCTAAAAAGAAGTGTCACTGGATTCAGAACCTATTCAATGATGCAAGGTGTAGATCTGGCCAACGCTTTTCAAGGAAACCCTCTTCATCAGGGCACAGCAAACCAATAATGAATTATGATATAGGAACAGGAGCCATCAATCGTCCATCAAGCAATTGACCTAAAACCGAAAGCTATATAAAAAAGTAAATATCAAGGAAAATCAACTGAGGGGCTTGTAAGTAGCTCACACACTCCACATAACACTGACGTCTGTATCTGTCTGACCAGAAATGAAAGCCAGTGCAATGTGTTTCACTGTCAGTAGATGTCACCAGAGTTATTTTTCTGTTAGCTATGAAATGTACCCACGCCGCTGTTGTTTTCCTGTCAGCCATATTGCATTGGTGCACCGCTACTTACCGTCACAGGACTCAAAGCCCAATTATGAGGCAATGTATGCTGTGCCTCCAATTCTTGGTTCGTGTTATTTATATCATGGCATAAGCTTTCGATTAAGACCAAGATGAAGTTCTAGTTGAAGACCCAGTGGTTTGTGAGTTGACACTTTTTATTGACTCTCTTAACTACATTGTAAAATTTAGGAGTAAAATGATTGATTTGTAGCAGACCTCTGTCACTGAGCTGTATCACAAACAGCATGGCCAGATTACAGGAAGGGTTTGCCGGGGCCACAGTCTGTACTGGACCCGCAAAAAAATGTTTTTTGCAACAAATTGACTGACTTTTCCAGCATTTTTTTTTCCAGTGACCCATGATGCTCTGCAAGGCTACAGCATCACTCAAGATTACTTAAACACACTTCTTATTGTAGTCCCCACATCCTGTTCCCTTCTGCAGCCTTCTGCTCAGCTGCTCCAGAGCCCCACAAATTCAGGTCCGTCACTGGTCTCAATACCTCATTCAGATGCTTTTTAAAAGTGGTCAAGGTTTCTGTTTCAACTACATGATATGGTCGTTTGCTCCACATTTCTGAAGTTTGGGTGAAGATGTGCTTCCAGAGTGTGTCATTCACAATTGAACTAAACAATGCCTGTGCGGTCAGCTTTTTCAGTACCGCTGAGAATTTCAAGGATTTTAATTTGGTCCCCATGGCATCTCCTTCATTCAAGACTGTCCCTTAGCCTTTCAGAGTAAGGCATGCCCTTTTGTTTGTGGTGTTCTTTTCTCTATAGCTTTCTTTAATGCTGCCGTGACCAGAACAGCACTTCCAGGCTTACTATATTAGAAAATGATTATCATTGCTCTCAAATAGTTTTTTAAAGTATCATTCAACAGTTTCTTCACCCTCTGTGGGTTGTTTTTCAGTTTAAACCCCCATGTTGCCTTCAAGCTGCAAGTGTTTTCTCAAGGTTATCCCTTATACCTTTTTTAGAAGTTGCTTCTTGTAGGTCAGCGTTGTTCATTTTACAGTTACAATTAAACCTCTTTATTATTATAGAGTTATAAAATTAAACTTCTTTATATCTGCGTGTAGCCCTTTGAGTTTGTCTGCATTGAGCTGCATTTTCACGTGTTTGCCCAGAGAGTGGGCTCTATAAAGTGGTCTGAAGACTAATCCCCCTCTAATTACACTTTCAATTATCCAACTACTTGGAAATCCAATATCTACAAGAGTAACAATATCATCGAGCGATACGTTATCCCGGAGTGAATTGCATACAACCTATACTTTCAAATGAATCCCTTCAAATTATTTTGTCTGATGTACATTTCCTTCATGGTTTGAAATGTCAGTCTGTATCTGTAGTCCAAAGAAAATTCTTATTGCTCTTTTGAAGTAGTCCACCACATTCTTCATGGGACACAATATAATATGAAGCCACTGTCAGCGCTTCTCTAAACAAACGGAAAAGGAATCACAAGATTAACAAGCAGTTTAACTCAGAAAGTACAACAAAACAACACCGAAAAAGTGAAATTGATGCCTTTCAAGGAGCAATAACAAAGTGATTGCCAAACAGCATGGGGAACGATTCAAAATCCATAACACCACAAATATATGGTTCTTTGTAATTACTGCAGCCTGATGCAGCATAAAAACAATCGCTGAAATCCTCCAGTATTAGACTTCCATAATTGAGGGTTTTACTTGCATTACAGACTGTTTTATCACATGTTTTGTAGTGGGATATCATATTTAAACCGCAAGGGCTTGAAAACCACGACTAACAAAAACAGCACGACGACTGTTTCCATGAATGGCATTAAATAATATCCATTCAAAAGCCATTAAAATATTCTATTTAAAAGAACCCAAATATTCCAAGATCATGTGCAGGCTGCAATCATACTAGAAAACGCTTCATGACTTCTTGCAGTAACCCAAAGCCAAAGTCAATAATACCCTTATTCCTCCGCTTGATTAGACGTAGCGTTTAGTCGTTGTCAATCTAGAAAGTTAAAAAAAAAAAAAATTTTTTTAAAATTCAAGAAATATCTTTTTTCTTCATGAATCATTCAGCATGCTGGATTATATTTAACTCACTCCTCTGTCAATGACATCAATGTTTCAAAGATAAGCCACAGCATACACTCCCTGTCCTTAGAAAAACCACATCAGTCTAAGTATAGACGCTCTGATTGGTAATATATCACAGCTGTAGCCATAAAATTGGGATTTAGTGTGATTAGCTTCTTTGAAGGCTAAATTCATTCACTGAACGTGGGGGATCCTGCACAGCTTACAGATACTGTTGTCTTCAAACTCTCGGCTTTTTTTTTTGTTTTTTATGGTAACATTTCTGAACGCTTGGCTTCTGTTTTTAGTTTTGGTGTACAGTTTCTGCCCGGAGCTTCTCTCTCTAACTAAATGAACACCGTGACTTAACACCCTTTATTATAGCCGGCTTACTTTCTTGTTCTGCAAGTGGCTTAAATTAGCAGCACATGACTACATTTTTAAAAAATTTTTTAAATGTTTACATTTTTTTTAAATGGTGTTTGATATTAACAACGCTAAAAGAAAACCGGCAGAAGTTTAAAGTAGATCTATGGCCGCAAATTCTACTGTGGCATATGGCGCTAAAAACCATGCATACATATCACATTAGAGGAATGAGACAAGTGATTCTGCTGCAGTATGGTGTCATAATTGGCAACTGATTTGAGTTGGGAATTCAGGGACAGTATGGACAGTATGCCCCCCATTGTACAAATGATGTATAAAATGACGTGAATGAGTTGGGTGGTACAATTGAAAGAGTACAAAAAACAAATAAGGAGGCAACAAGTTGTGAAGATGTCTTTTCAGAGCCGAGTTCCACAAAGAACTAACTCAAAGATGGCTAAACCGCTGGTCATATGGCTTCCAGGCAAGAAGGGACGGGTCCAGGAGGGCAGGCAAAGGAAGTGACATCAGACATGGAATGACTGTCAGTCTTCCATTCTACAGAGGGAAGAAGAGAAAAGGAATCAGCAAACAGCACCAACCCCTGATTAGGCAGGTAACTACCATCACAAGTGCACATGCATGACAGATGACAATAAAGAATGGATAGGTAGATGTAATCATCTGAGCATGGATGAAGCATTTCTGAATCTGACTATCATTCTGCTGCAGGTCACATGGTAACCAAACCTCCTTTTATTTTTAATCACAATAGTATGCATTTTAACTGGGAAGGAGCACCAAACTAAGACATGTCAGTTCAGTTCAATCCACTGTTATGTAATCACCTTCTCAATGGACACTATAATAATTTTCATTTCAAGTAGATTGTCAATATAACACAATTAGATTGGCTGTCATCTCAGAAAGAACCGTCTCCCCAGAAATCTGCTCTTGCCTTTTATCACTGTTCCATCGAGAGTGTGCTCACGTACGAACTGTGTGTATGGTACACCAGCTCCACAGGGTCGTCAGGACAACGGAGAGAGCAATTGGTTGTACCCTCCCCAGTCTGGAACACGCTCTCTTCTTGTCTTTTTAACTCTTTTGCCTCAAAGGTAAAGGTCCCATTTCTGACATTTAATCCTGTCAAAAGTCAGATGTCATAACTTCCTCAGCCTTGTCTGAGACAACTGGAAGCTAATGTACTAAACAAGATGGCGTCACGGTAGAATGCTATAAACTTTTTTACTTTCTCAAAACATCCTGTAGAAAGACATTCATTACATTTTCACAATCATTGGGTTCCAACACCCCTACAAAGGCATATGGTTTTCTTAAAACTGATCAGAGGACCCCACAAACAATTAATTAAAAGCTGTTAATTGTAACGTTTCTATCCTAGTGCTCAGTTCATTCTGAAAACAACCCATGAGACAGTGATAGTTAGGGGAAAGAAATCCAAGGACTTCTTGATTGAAGTTTTCTTTGTTTTTGACTGTGTTCTTTTTTTATTCTCTGGTTATAGTGAATCTATTTAGTTTTGTTTCTTCAGCTTTTGAACCTCTTGCCCGTCCTTTGACTACGAATTTTCCTGTTCCTCAATGTTGCCTTCCATCTGCCATTAGTACAGCATGTCTTTGGACAGTAGGGAGGAAGCACATGTACAAACTTCACACACAAAGTCCAGGCATTGAACCTGAGTTCAGCGGTGAACAACATTAAATGTACAAATGGGGCTGTATCTGGAGTAGAGCGTGGGCTTTCTGTCATCACATGACTATCGGTGCTTGATCTGCAGTAGAACGTGTCCAATCCTAATCCCATGTTTAATTTTAGATATCTACTGATTCATTTTTAAAATCTTTGGTCTAAGTGCAGCTACAATACCATATTCCTAAAGACATGTATGACAGTCTTCTAAGTGAAGGTGACGTCATTTCCAAGGTTGTGCGTGCACGATTCTCCACAATGACATCACCACATGGATGGGAAATGCCAAGAATAACTTGGTAAAATCAGTTTTTGGGAGTTATGTTTACACCAAATATCACACAAAATCAGTAACAGTCTGACCTTTCCCAAGTCAAAAGGACCAGAGCTTTTGGGTCTTTAGCAGAGATAACTTTATGGGGAACTATTCCAAAATTACTTGCAGCTCTACAATGGCACACACATTCAGAAGCATGGGTTGAGGCTGATGGAAAGTACATTTACTAGCAATTTTTTGGTGATTAAATTAGTTTAGAAATGAGATAATAAATCACATTAAATTGAACTCACAACAATATTGTAATGAGCACTGGAATGATAAAAGTGAAGCTGGCACACGAACAAAGTAAATGAAGTTTAGCCCCAAACTGAGCCTATTTATTGAAACATAAAGAATGCTGAACCAAACATGCCTACTGATATTTTCTTGTTGCCATGGAACACAAACACCTTGAAAAACAACAAACCAAGCAGGGAATAACAGGAGGCTGCACTGTGTCTATTCCTTCTTAGCGGACAGCACTCTTAACCAGGCTAGTACTGTATTTCCAAAAGCTGCTCGCTGTCTTCTCGTTCAGCTGGCCTTTCTTTCTTCCTTCCATATCTGATGTGGCTTTGTCAGTTCAGACTCTATACCCGTCTTTCCTGAAGGAGTAAGATGCCAGCCACTACAATATTTTCAAAGAATATATAAATGAAAAAAAAAAACCCAGTATATTTTGTCAAGCATGAGGGTAATGGTCCAGGTTGGTTCCACATGCATTTGGCAACACTTGAACCTGGAACTGTTGATAACATATCTGAGGATGAGTAGGGCAAATGAGGACACACACAGTCAGCAGGAGGCGGCACAAAGTGCTTTGGTGCTTTTATTTTTAAAAAACAATAAAGTGTCCAAAGTGCAGTGCTTCATTATCCATAAATAGACACATAAATAATCCATAAAACCAGTGAAAGTCTGTGAGTTAAAGTCCAATAAATACTCCAAAGATAAAACCACACAGTCATCAGGTCCTTTCCTCTTGTCCTTCCTGAGCCCAGCTTATCTTTGACTATCCTTCTCCCCAGCTCACCGTCGCCATCTCAGATTAGCCAGAGGAGACGGCCACATCCTCTGGCTCCTATCCTAGCTCCCCCTAAACCCAGTCCCAACCCCACCCATTCCCCCCCACCCTTGTGGATGCAGGACTGCTCTGAGCCAACTGTCCTTCAGTTCTTTCTCCACGATCTCCTAGCGAAAGACACCTCTATCATTCCTTGCTCCTCCACAATTATCAGCGGGGGACGATCTACCACTGGAGCATTGACCACTTACTCCTCCATGGAGCTACCAACCACTCTACCTATTCCTTCATCACACTGGTTCAGACCCCCAATACTGCCCTCTCAATCACGGTTCTCTTTTCATTCTTTTGCCTGTTTTCTGCCCAAACTCCTTTTATATATGGATAGGGATGTAGTTGTGCTGATAGCAGATCCCAGAGTGCAAATGAGGCAGTCGACTGAACCCCGCATGTCTGCATGTGAATGCATGATCAGCCGATTGACCCAATTAACTCCTCTGAGCTGCTCACTCCTTCCAAGCCCAAGTGCCATTCTTAAATTATGTATTTAAAATCGCAAATCACCATGAACCCTGTTATACCGTACCGTGTGTTTTGGGAGCGTTTTGTGGGCTCTACACAAGTAAATACCCAGGGGATGGAGAAGGATGCAACTGTTCCTAAAACCTTTTCTTCCTTTACCTCTATTGTAGAGGAAGCAACCAACAAGGACTTCTTACTTCACTTTTAGTCAACCTTTGGAAGCCCCAACCCTTCCACCCAATCTCCTTTATAAGAGCAAAGAAAACCAGAAGTCAGTGTTCATTCTCCGCATCTGAAGGAGCCACTACAATAGCCTTAGGAGTGCCTTAACCAGCATTATTACAGATCATGGCAGTCCCTTGGGCTTTCCTAAACCTTCTATTAAGCTCTTCATTAAAAGGGGATTCCATTACAGATCCTAGTCCTTCACCTTGTCTTCTCTAATTCTGTCACAATATACGTCACTGTCTATGACTCCCTCTCCCCATAAACCCTCCAAGCCCTGTGAAGGTAGCACTTAGTCAGTCATCGATCAGAGGTGAAAAGTGTTACATTTACAAGATGGTTAGATGAAGAAGATTCCTGTAGCAACTAAATGAGATGATTGGTTGGATGGACTAATCAGCCTCCTTTCAATCTGGAAGCTTTTGTCTGTCTTAAAAACAAAACTATTAACAGATGTGTCCGTTTTGTTTCATACACCAATGATGGCCTCTTGATGTGGATATTTAAGTCACCATAATTATATTGGTACTGGAGTCCAGTTTAAAACCTCTACTAAACCTGTAATCGGTTCCTCTTTTTGTTTACACCGTCCCCTTATTTTTCATAGATAAAAGTTATTTCAAATTATTTGATCTAATATGCAACTGTCCTGCCTAAGCAGAAAATGGAGCAGCACTTAAAAAATGTGTTTGAAAAGGAATGAGTCTGGCGAGCAAGGGGGGAGGGTGAGAGCTCTGATTGGTCGGCTAGTTTATAGCTCGGCTTCAAGCACATTTTTCTGGTTAAACCTGACAGGTGTCTGTGAAACTCGACAAGCCCCGAATTACAAATGACAAGTGTTTACCATTCGATTTTATGATATTTACATGTGCAAGAAAAGAAATTACTTTTGCCACTTGCACCCTTCTCGACATATCAGTTACCGTAATTGTATAAACTAGCAGTACAATCAGAATTTTATGCTGTAAATTCTTTAATCCTGCCTTTCTGTTTTAAGACAACATTCAAGAACACAAAGGCATTTGATGTGCCCAAGTATGCACTGCATCTGAGGGTCTCTGCTTGCCTCTTTCCCATGATTAACCGTGTAATAACTGAGAATTTGGGCAATTTCTAGCAAATGTTAAAGGAGTGATGTTAAGAAAATAAGCAGAGTGCAGCTTTTCAAAGGGTTGAACCTTTCACACCTGGTAGTGTGTATAAAAGGGCCTTACTGAGCCGCCGTTGGGAGCCTGTGCTCTGAGAAAATGCAGAAGCCTCCCTGTGAGTTGTTGATGCTAGGCCATGCATACTGTTTATTTTCATGATTTAATGCAAGAATTTTAATTTAATGAGTGCTTTATTCCACAGTGAAAAAAGCATACATTCACCTCCCGTTCCTGCTCCCCTTGTAATTACAGTGTCAAAATATTTTAGCCTGAAACATTGGTGTTCAGCCGAAGTGAAGCAATTTGCATGTGAACAGAATCTTATGGGCATGCCGAAAAGACAGGCAAGGTTATTTTACGTGAATGTGAAGAAAAAAGGAACAGATCAACATAAACCCCCATTTATTACCACACTCAGACCTCGACATTTGCAGAGAATTACTGCTTTTCCACGTGACTTAAAAGGCATTGATGTTGGCAGGTGCCTGTTGACCTTTATATCTTTTTTCAGCAGAGAAACTAAGCCGCAATTAGCAGTGCCGTGACATCTTCATTCACATTGAAGATCCAGCAGTCAGCTACGCTGGTTATAAAGGATGCCAGCTATAAGTCAGCTACATGTCTACTGAAAGAAAGGAGCAAGGACAGAGGTAGACTTACAGTATCTCAGAGGAGGTGAGAAGAATGGAAGGATGGATTTGGGCAAGCTGCGGTATTAACCCCTGCATAGATGCTAACTTTTTACTAATTAAGAATTAATAAAAAATCTTAATGTGATTAATTTAATTCTAAAACATCTATGAATCACTACATTGGCCATAGTGTGTGTCTGGTGTGTGGTTGTGTGTATTTGCCCTGTAATTGACTGGCACCCTGACCAGGGTTTGTTCCTGCTTTGTGCCCAGTGCTAGATGGCATAGGCTTCACCACCACACCACAAACATGACCCTCATCTGGATTAAGCAAGTTAGAAAATGACATACCATGACATCTGTGCATTTGTAGGTGTTGGCAGTGGTTGTCTTGTGCTTTAGTTTCCTCTCAGCTAACTACTACGTACGTATATGTGTCTTAGGTTACCAAGCCCGGTGTTGGTGTGGCATCTTAATCAATGCTTGGTATTGCCTTACATCCATTTCAGCTTGGACCTACTCCACCTTTTCCAATGTCCAGACTAATTCATCAGGGTCAAAAATTAGATTTGTATAGGATACTGTATTAGGATGAAAGTGAAGGCAACAACCTGAGTTCTGTGAATCTTATACTTCAAAATTGTGTACGTCACCTAATTCTATACTTCATCACAAATTCATAAGAATAACACATACAAATTAAATACTCAACAACGTTTACACAAACCGTTCATTTCTTCATATACAATACCATAAATTGTCATTTTTGTGGGTCGTGACAGAGCTGTGTTAACAAGTATTGGGTTGTATAAAAATACCCGCGGCAGATGGAACCTCAGACCACTGCAAGTTCAGTTTAGAGACCTCAAGGCCTCCAGATGAAATTGACATGAATATGGAAAAAATGTTCAAACTGCACACCAGCAGTGTCCCTTTCATGAATTCAGTTGGTGTAAGGTGGCAAACTGAGCCATTGCAACACTATGCTGTCCATAATAACGTTGTAAAACATGCATACACAAATATCTACCGTAGCTCTCCTCTAACGTTCAGATGAAAAACACAATGAAACTAACCTGGAAGTATTTAGAATGCTTAACCTAATGCAACTTGTCAACATTAAATGTGGATTAGATGTTTCTCCACTGGAGCAAAGTGGTGCAAGGCTCAAGATGGCAGCTTACAGTTTGCCAGTTTGCAGTTGGCACATTTTCCATGAAGTATTATAATTTCCCCCACCATCTCAGAGACATACAAATTAAGTGCATTACCAGTGCCTAAGCTGGAATGGATTACAATGTCCTCCAGGTTTGAGGTCTGCCTTGCACCCAATGCTGGTGGGGTTGATGCTGTCAACTCAAGATGAAAAGATTTTTTATGCAGGTATTTCTTCTGAATAAGAATTTACCATATTTATTTTGCCAGAATTGTTTTAATGTAAGTGTTTTGCAGATGTGATGTGAGGAGTTTCCAACTGCTTTCTCACTTAATTGTATGCTGCTAGGACTTCTGGCTGCTCCAGCTCATTTTCATGCTGTTTTTTTTTTAGATTATTATTTTTTTTGGTCCATTGGTGTTTTCCCATTTAGTAATGTCAACTTAACATGAACATTGTTGGTGGGTAACATTATGAGTAACATGTCTCAGAATTTTGATTAGAATCTTTAGTAAGATTTCTTGTGCACTGGAATGAGTAGGAGCTCCAGGACAAAAACAGTACATGGCCCTTCTGTTTGATTTGATTTGCTTTTCTTCATCGTGGCTCTTGATATTTTTTTCCCCCTTTTGCTGTACTGTCTTGCTGTTCATTTTGCCAATTCTGTTAGTCAAAAGTGTTTGCCTGCTACAAATTTCCTGACTTGGACACTTAGACTTTGGTTTATTTGGTGTGTTTTATGACTTCTCCAGAATAATAACTAGTAATCTAGCACCTTCAAGCTTAATATGGGCACAACCCACGCACCAGCCACTTTGTACGTTATCCAATAACAGCAGTTAAAATTCTCATTTCAAACTTGGTGACTCTGTCTGTAATTCTTGGTGGAGAGATGAACACAACATGTGCTTTACATGATATCCTGATTTCTGTCACATCATACTTAGGAGTTATTATTCCGCTGTGTGTGGTAAAAGAGTTTGACTTTCCTGCTCAAAGGAATTACATATGGACTTGTGTGACTACATGCTTTAGTATTTCATATTGGTAAAGTATCAGCGCAAATGGAAATTTGCCATTTGTTGCACAACTGTGGAAAAATTTGGTTAGTACTTAAATGAGATAAATACGCACAGAAGGACATTACTCTTTTGTTTTCTTCTTTTAGCATCCTGTATTATATCTTCTCGTGCCGTTTTTACAAATGCTTAACCGCTATGACAAGTGAAGAAAAGATTCTTTGTAAACTGTAGCAAAGCAGTATTTTCTAATCCTGTTAAATTGTTCCTTTGGTATTGTTTTCAAGTAGACATAGGCAAAAAAAAAAAACCCAAAGGATTAACATTCTCAAGCTAGAGTTGCCTTCTATTAGCTTATTATACTTGAACAATTTGCGATGGAGCTTTGGTGAATGTCTTTGTTTTTTGCTATACATTTTCTATAGGAACAAGCCAACTCAATGTATATGGGTAGTGTCAGGGATAATTAGCTTTGACAGGGGCATTTAGTGGTTGTAATTCAAATCTAATTCAGAACATCTTAACCCTCAGCCTGTCAAGGACTTGAAATGTGCTGGAACTGCAAGAACTTGAGCTATGGGCCCAATCATTGCTCTGTGTGGCATCAAGCTGATGTGTCAACAAGAGTGCTTATGAAAACAGGTTTCTTCAAGCATAGAAAGCTAATTTACAGTACACAGTAAATGCTTGAACACTGCTTGCAGTCAAAAAAACGCCCCAGCCTATAATTACAGAATTCTGTTTAAAGTCACAGAAAATAATATAAATGCAAAAATCTGCTTCACATTTGCCCTTGTCAGTGTGATTACCTTTAATGTTGAATCCTTAGCGTTGGATGCTTGTTCGAGTTACTCTCTACCTTTGATTTGTTTACTAGAAGCAACAATATTATCCAGAACCACAAGTAGACTTGGTGTAAAAACAAAAAGCTGCTAAATATAGAGAAACCTGCCTCAAGGTCATCGCAGGGTTCAGTGATTCAGGGAGAGTGGTAGCAAGGACTTTGGAAAATGTAAAGGTCGCTGAATTCTTTTAGTTCACTTTTTACTGGTACACATTCACACTTTGGTATACGGACATTAAAGATAAAAAAGAAAAATGTAGATATGATGTTGAACCTTCAGTTTGTTTATTGTAACTGCCAATAAAAATTCAAATTCTCATTGTTAGGGAGGTGTGAGCTATTTAATGAAGCTGAAAAAAATACTTTATTTGTGTTATATTGATTCTATTCAGCAGTGCTTTTGTTATTCTTTTTAAATCATAAAAGTGCACAAAGCTTCTCATTTTTATTATGAACAGCATGCCTTATCATTAACATATTGTTAAAGTGATATTTAGTGATTTAAAGATACTTATCTCATGAGAAGATGGTGGATGGCTGGAACCTACACTTGCAGAACTGGGCACAAGGCAGAAGCCAAGTGAGACAGGCGGCTAGTCCATCACACATATCCATATGGAGCCAACTTACAGTCCTCACGTCTGCTAGGAAACCTGAAGAACAACCATGTGGGAGCAGGCCAGAACGAGAATGTGAACAGCAGACTCTGGAGCTGTGAGGCGGCAGCACTAACCAAACCCTACTTGAGTTATGTGAAACAAATCTTTAGGATGCTTCTAAATCAGTAACACGTTATACAAAAGGTCACTGAGTGTCCAATGCTGTAAATCGTCTTTGGAAGTCAAGTAATTAGCTGTGCGCCGACTGCATGGGACAGCAGCAGAATTTAGTTAGAAAAGGAATTGGGAGATGAACCAAAGTGACAAGCAAAGAGTCACAACTGGGTAGTTTAAAAAATAAACCAATGTGTTATGATTTGAGTATGCCTTAAATTTTTATTGGGTTTTCCTGAGGCTTAGGAATTAATCTTGGTGCTGTTTTTTGGAATTTTAAAATCCATGAAACTCAATTCAGTGGTCAGAATATTATTTAGAGCTTCCGTGTCGAAGCTGATTCATTTTTACTGTCTTTTTCGGCTTCATTTTAATTTGGCGATGGGCACTGCAATTTTGTGATGTGCGTTTTTATTTGTTTCAATGGGGAATTTTTTCTTGATGCACTGAGCTACACTACTCGTGATGTTATTGGTGTACCAGTATAAGATTCCCCCAAAATAATAACTTCTATCCAAGACTGGACCAAACCTAGGGCCTCACTTTACTTGATGTTTTCGTTACTGAAGCCTCTGTGTTATGGCGTTCAAATTCATGTTTGATGTTATCTTTGGTTCCTTTGTATGCATTATGTTTACTGGAGTCTACTTGCCATTGCTTGGGTCGAAGTTTCAATGCCTCGGTTAAGTTCCATGTGTTCTATGGGTGGTCCCCGGAACTGCCCTCTGCCCTTATAAATTACAGGATCTCCCACAGTTCCTGACGGTACATTTCAAACATGTTAGGGAGTTTGAGCAAGTTCTGCATTTCTGCTGTGCCTTGGGCTTATTGTGATTAATTGGATTTTTTGACTTTCTGCTCTGCTTTTTAACTTTGTCTCAGGATCCTTTTTTTGGACTTTGCCTTGCGTTTTTAGGCACATCTATTGTTCTATTGTGCTCTACGGAGCTTCACTGTGTCACAGAGCATTTTGTGAAGACTAAAACCTTTTAATTTTATGAGGTTTCTGTGTTTCCCTATTTATTTAGTATATCCCCCTCTAGTTGGCTTTTGCCATTTTTTGGGGGACTTCCAACCTTGAGACAACTAATTCATAACATCCTGCCTTTTGACTGTAATTTTTGGTTTGTAATTTGGCTCTGACATTCACTCTTTTTGGTTTTTGTTTTTGACCCTCGCTTTGCCTTGACTTGGCTCTTTCTCCTGTGCCTCACTCCTGTTATCTGGACTGACTGTCCTTTTTGCAGTTAATGCATAATGTGTTTAACAAAAATCGTAGTGAAACAGAGAGTGCAAAATTTTGAAAACCAATAAACACACAGGTAACCAGAGCCAAAATGTTAATTTGAAATTGTAGTTAAAAAGCATTGACCAGAAATTTTCAAAACAACTAAGGAATCATAGATAGATAGATAGATACTTTATTAATCCCAAGGGGAAATTCACCTACTCCAGCAGCAGCATACTGATACAAAAAACAATATTAAATTAAAGAGTGATAACAATGCAGGTATACAGACAGGCAATAACTTTGTATAATGTTAACGTTTGAAGAGTCGCATAGTGTGGCGGAGGAACGATCTCCTCAGTCTGTCAGTGGAGCAGGATGGTGACAGCAGTGTGTCGCTGAAGCTGCTCCTCTGTCTGGAGATGATACTGTTTAGTTATACAGTTTAACTTTATTTTTATTTATTAGTTGTAAGGATTCAGTTCAGTCTAATCAAGGATAACTAGGAAGGGCACAAGGAAACATTTATACCCTTGACCCGGATATATACGCGTCACACACTTCCACTTCTATGGGTGGCTGTCAACAAAACCCCTCAAAATGGGGGCACCCATAAGGAAAACAAAATAGCGTTGAGGGAAATCTTTACTTATTTTCAGCATCACTAACATATCAGGCACAAAAACAGATGCAGCCACAAGGTGAATTAATAAAATACTGACAACGAAAGCCTGATCATTGCATGTTGAAAAGAACTGAATATACTTACTTAAATATTTTCACTTTTAAATCCCACAGTTGGCTTGTACAGAGCCTAACATAAAATGATGAAGGGCAGTTAATCCAGGATAAGTGTTCTGAAAAGCACCAGTCAGTGGAAGCACATGAAAACATTTCAGTCATTAAAATCCACCAAAGCCCAGTAAAATGTTATATTAACAAACTGAGAAAATATGGCTCACCTGTGAAACCGCAAGTTCTCCAAAATGGATTAGAGAGACCACCAAGAAGCCTTTATCAATTACCGTCCTCCACGGCTAAGACATTGGTCATAGGACAACAGATTTCTCTTTGCTTCATGAGATATTAGAAAAACGAAAGCAATTGTTGAAAACATATCCAAGCTCGGCTGAAGTGGGACACTCTTTTCAAACCAAGTGGAAAATGTTTGCTGCAGTCTGCTGGACAAAAAAAAGACGTCTTCTAGAAATATATTCCCTTCAACAGTCTTATGTGAAAGTTACATAGCCGGGGCTTCAAACCAACAGCCAGTGATCTGGAGCGACACTCAGTCAAAACCCAGACCTCAGTCCAATCGAGGACACGCTGACAACTTGCTGGTCCAAGTGCAGCCTGAGAGAGTTCCATGGAGGTGAAAGCTTACGCAATCAGTTACTTCCTTGATTTTGTTTAAGTTAGTTAAGCTAAAAACATCTTCAATGCAATACAATACAATACAGTTTATTTTTGTATAGCCCAAAATCACACAGGAAGTGCCGCAATGGGCTTTAACAGTCCCTGCCTCTTGACAGCCCCCCAGCCTTGACTCTCTATGCATATTGTAACATAACAAAATGTGAAAAGGAAGGAAGAGAGGTATTATCTATCTATCTATTAAAACATTTATAAAGGCATTCTGGTAAGTGAGATGGCAATGCTAAACTGCTAGATCTGTTTTTGTACCACAGTGACCAGCATGGCACACAGTTAATTCTATAACTGCTCTTCTAGTCTGTTACTTTTTTGTCATATGGTATAAAGTACAGCATATAGTTTTATCGAAGCTTCACCCTTTTAGACAGAAAGCAACTTTTCTTATTTTCAGAGCAAAACTTGGTTAAAAAATGACAAAAAGGCTCAATGCATATTACATATTGTGTGATACTAACACAGTGTAGCCAGTAATTTAGCATTGCAGTTTGTATGCTGACACACTGAATGCCAAAGGGTTAATGCTCAGGCCAAAAACTCAAACGCTGTTTCATCGTCGCCACAATCTCCAGTTTACTGGCTGTTTTACAGCTTTGACTAGGGTTAGCCTGTTACCCCAGATTTCCGTTCCCACCATCCTCAGCATCGTTTGGTATGAGACACATTAGTTCTGTTTTTGTGGTTTAGAAAAGTTAAAATGAGAATAAATTCTCTAGTACACAAAAGAAAAATATATAAACTGAGACAGATTAAAATATTCAAATCTTGTGATAAAACTGGTACAAAGAAACTTTATCTCATCACCACACTTGTATCCAGGTTTATGCTGCAAGTAGAAAGTTGAATATTGAATCCAGCTGTCCATTTCCAAAGAGCCATCCAGAGCTCTGCTCCATTGAGGAGCTTGTCGCTTTGCAATATATGTCAGTGATGTTACGTGATAGGCAGATAAGATTAAGGTTGTGGGAGGGTTATCTAACTCAATTAATGACGACTGTCGAGTAAATCAAGTGGTATTACTGTGCAATCCAACTGGCTGTTCATCAGTGGAGCTCCTAAATCACGGAGCTCCAGATGTCTGCGACTAGACCCTTTTCATCCATTTACAAATGTCAAGTATGCACTTACTACGTAGTTTTTTGCTTCTGTGACAGTCTTTGATGAAAGGTCCAAGTGTGCAAATGTTCTGTCACGATTCAAGCAACATAGGTATCTGCCATGTTTTTATCGAAGAAGCCAAGTGAGGACCTGTGAGACGTTTGTTGCTCAAACTACAGACTTGCATGTCCTAATCCTTTTATGCAGTTGTCCATCTGGGCCTTACCCTTCTTTTCCTGTCCTGCTTAGATTCAGTTTGCCTTCTTCTCTCAGGAAAGTAAGAGACACCTTTGTATGAAATCTTCAATTACTTGTCAATCTGTAACGTGTAATAAGCTTCATTTTGTAAAATGATAGATTGATGTGTTTCTAGAGACAGCTGTTTCGTTTTGGCCACTTATAACCCAAAATTGAACCTTAGCAATGCCAGTACCGCACGATCAAACAAACGGAGAATAAATTAGCACTTAAATATGATTACTTATGGACGAGCTAAGACAATTTGCCAATAGGACTTTGGAGTAAAGTCAGCTGTAAATGGGGCTTTGCAGTCATATGTGAATATTCAGTAATAAATTGGTCATTTCAAGCAGTAGTAGACATTTGTAACATTAGCAGTGTCTTGGGGTTAACTTTAAATCAATTTAATGGTACCTTCATAAGAAAATATGTGCCTATCAAATTAATGCAAATTACTGGGTAATTCCAAAATTTTGAAATGAATTTCTGGACAGAAAAGCAATGAAGTTGTAGATTACCAACAATGAAATTAGAAGCAATCTTTAACCAAAGATATTAACCAAATGCTTCAAAATATGAAAAGTTGCTCATACACTTGACAACCTCATACATATTTCATTTTTCAATGAAATTTCCCTTTTGGTGAAGTTGAAATTTAAAGAATTTCAAAATAAATATTTAGATTGAATACAGTGGAACCTCGGTTTGCGAGTAACTTGGTTTATGAGTGTTTTGCAAGGCGAGCAAAAATTTTTAATAAATTTTCACTTTTGATAAACGAGCGAGGTCTTGCAGTACGAGTAGTTTGTCTGCTGAGCGTCATGTGATCACAACTGAGCTGATGGTTCTTCTCTCTCTCTCACTGCGGGATTGTGGGCAATTGTCTCCTATTCTCCGTCTGAGTCGGCGTGCCTCACTCATATAGTCAACATTCGTACGAGCGTATAGTGTTTACTACAGCATTAGCATTGTGACTGTGTGCGCTTGTGTGTGTGTGTGTATGTGTGCTCACGTGCGCTCGTGTGTGTGTGTGTGTGTGCTTGCTCGCACGCGCGCGGGCGTGTGTGCTGTGACGTGCGAGTCCCCGTCTTGCACCCTAAAACACGAAGCTGAGTCTCAGTACTTTAGCAACACAAGCTTTATTCAGCTTGAAACAGCAACAGCGCGGTTATTTATACACAGACACAGCAGTCAGGCAGGGCCCTGCACATTTATAATGTTCCTTGTTCCATGTATCACCCATTGACGGCATGCGCTTATAAGCATGTCCACGATCTTTTCGGATTTGCTTTTACGGAGAACTGCTACAGCGCTGGGAGACTGCGATTGCTTTGGGACGCTCTTCCGCGTGTCGTCCCGTTGGGTGGAATCCCAAAAGAGTTTAGAAACTCACTCACACCAGCCATGATTCTTTTCAAAGGTAAAGTGCAAGTTAATTTGTTTTATGTATTTTTACTTTATATTTTGTATTAATCATTTTTATATGAATAGTTTTGGGTTGTGGAACAAATCATCTGAGTTTCCATTATTTCTTATGAGGAAATTCACTTTGATATACGAGTACTTTGGACTACGAGCACATTTCTGGAACGAATTATGCTCACAAACCGAGGTTCCACTGTATTTCAAAAGCAATAGAGGCTACTGCAAACCAATAAAGTTTATTAAAGATGAGAGAAATCTAAACAAAAGCACTCAAAACAGCTTTCTGTACATAGTTTGAGAGGATGGTAACATGTACAGTATAAAGAGTAAAAGGTATCGCTTACCTATATTTCAGGTAACGATAAATACATTTTGATTGTTAAAATAATCACAAGAAATGTTTGTGAAACAGATTGTAATATGAATTTCAATAACTTAAGTATTTTTAGGTTTTTGATTTGTTTTGTTCATTTTAAATAATGTCGTATTTTGCTCTGCTAAATTATTTTGTGACTTTATAAACATTTTTAGAATGCTCAGCTTTACCCTGACAGAGACGATGAATTTGATTACACTTCAGTGAATATGAATTTCCATTACAACAGCATATCAAGTGATGGTAGTTGCTTTAAATCAGGATAACTTGATGCTTCCTTTGGAGGTTCAGTTTGTACGCAGGCTTGAGAAAAGCGAGAGGAGCCGCAGTGTGTGGCGGTGTGTGGCGTGTTCCCAGTCCTCCTTGGTCCTCTTTATTCGTTGCATGATATCTGTGGTGCTTATGTGCATGAAGTTTGACTTTTATGTTTTTATGGTACATGTGGTCTGCATAAAATTATTTATAATGAATGCTGATGTGAAGGAAAACCAAGCCCTGACTAGTCTTACATTTTATTTGAAATGTTCCATTTATAACTAAATGAAAACAATAAAATACATATTTAATATATTGAAAAAGCACCACTCTTTGCAGAAGCTGCGGTAACGCAGCTCCTCAAGTCAGTGAGAGTAGACGTTTCACACCTGTCCCCGGCTTTTACAGAATTAGCTAACGTGTGGTCTTTGGCCCCCACTTCCTTTATTAATTCCATTTTATGCATCGGCATGGAAGGAGGATCATGACATCATACTTTATTTAATTTTGGGGAATTACACTTTCTTCAGTAAATTGTATTGCTTATTAATTTGATCACATTTTTATTGTTAACTTATTACATGTTATTTATAAATAATGTAACTCTGACATCCATTAGCTACAATAGTGAGTTGCATTAGTAGTTACACATTTTTATATCATACTTTTTTACAGTTTTTAAAGACTGCTGAGTATAAACAAGTAACAGTTCTGCTGTGATTATGCTGTGAAGTGTCACTGTGGTGTGACAAATAATATACAGTTGTACTAATGTATTAGTCTGCTATTGGAATGCTGAAATAATTCTAGTAAATATTCTAATAAAGAAGATGATGGCAAATATAGAATAAAAGTGAGAGAGAACTTCATAGTCCTTTATCATGCTTCTAAAATTTCTTTTGTACACATTTGTTCCCATTTACTCAGCAGGTTTTCAGAGAGCCTATTGTTTTTGTGGTTTTCAATTACTGAGACGTAGAGAGCCAGAACTTACTCCAGTTACACTGGGCTCAATGCAGAAAGTTAACTTTTATGAAACAAAAATCCTTCACCGAGTGTGCACACTTCTCTGTCTTAGTGGGCACTCAAAGTTATACACTTGAGATCAGATAGGTGAAGAGTCCAGTCCTTGGGACAGTTGGGGCACAGGGGTTACATTTAGGGATGCTCACTGCACACCCTCTTTTACTTGTGCCAGAATGACTAATAGTCACCAATCAGTTTAATAAATATGCTCTTGTGGGGAGTGTACAGCCATGGAATGGTCCCAAAGTTAGATCTATCATTGGAAATGTAAGTGAGAAAAGACCAGATGTAGTTTCACAGGTAAAAGCTTTAAATTGCTCAGTGAATAAACAGCAAGGACTGCTAGAAATTAAAAAAAACAAAACACACACAGGTCAAAAATACTGCAAATATGAGAAAAATGGAGACAGGAAAAGGGAGCTGGGGTAATATCTAGTAATAGGGTTAGGTAACTAACTTGACTGGTAACAGATACCCATTAAGAGAGAGTTGGCGTCAAGAGAAACCGAGAGCAGGAGTGCTGCTGGCCTGCTTAACCCTTAATTACTCATGCTGGTGTATTTTGTACACCAATCTCAGTTATTTTCCTCCAACGTCCTTTTACAGCATCCACTATCTATCCTCAGCTTGATTCACTACAAGGTCGGTGCTTCAATGGTTTCCCTAAGGTGCCCCCAGCTGGTTTTCTGAGTGGCTGCACAGTCGCATGTTCCATATGGTTCATTTGGTGCACCGCGCCGGTACTTGCGTATATATGACAACGGTGAGATGTTCTTGCAATGATTTCGTCCACAAAGAACGTTGAACAGCTGAAGTGAAATGTGATCCATGGGCAGATCCTGCAGTGCATGAGAGTGTGACCGGTGACGAATGAGCACTGGAGAAGTGGATCAGATTTATTTTCAGGTAGCCCTAGACAGTATCATACTATTCAGTAATATGGTATTAGATTACATTAAAAACATGTCCAGTTTAAAATGATTGTAATATTTTGTATTACAACGTCACAGCATGAATATAAATGGCCAGTTTAACACTAGTGCATAATGTACACCACGTGAGTACTTATGAGATGAGAAATGGTGCGAGCAGTTAAGGGTTAAATAAGCCGTACTTGAGATTTATATGTGGTTTTGGTGAGAGCCGCAGGTAATTACACAAACATATAAGGAGTATTTCATTCATTTCAAGAAGCTATTTTTGGAGTGTAAAAAGCAGGACTACGGAGTATTTATGTTCATTTGATACAAAACAAGAAAATGAATGCATTTCTCAATCACTTAATATTAAAGAAACCTGCAGTGATTTAATTTTACACGTCTAAAACCTTTTACAAATTATAGTATTTTTACATAAAACATTGCCCTTTCATTAAACGATCTAAAGGTCCAACTAAATTGCTTCATTATCCATTTTCTATGTTAGTTTTGACTGTACACAAGGAATTTATGTAAATAACATGCTCTTTCCATGTTCTCTAAAGGCCATATCACGTTTTCTGTTGTAGCCCTCATTTACAAAATCGTAGCCAGTCAGAGGCAGTTAGTGGCACATGAAGACGGTCGTGTAATTTGACACGCCCAGTGACTCACTCTGAGGTCATACTGCCTGTATGAAGGGTTAACAGGTATGGCGAGTTCAGGTTTGATTTTGTCTTCAGTGGTAGGCACAGGCTTGTGTGCATGAGAGCTGACGACCAATAACTACAATGCATAAAATGCAGCAATGAGAAATAAGGATCTCACAAACAAAAGAAAATGTTCTGTATGATGATGTTTTACATACCACAACAAAATGGAAAATTTAAAAAGGGCTGAGGCTGAAGTTGCCATACTTTTTAACCCTTTGTAAAGCACAGACCCTGTGACGTGGCGTGCAGTTGGCTGAGTGAGAACGACTGTGCTGAAAGGTTGCCACACATTCCATAAATGTGACATACCCAGCGATTTTCGATCATTTAAATTGACATGGTCTGGTCACGAGATCAGCAACTTCAGTTGACAAATCTGACATACCCCACGACACATAATGTGACCTCAGCCTTATTTGTCATTTCTGTTTTCAGCATTGATGGCACATGAGCACACGATTTAAGCAAGGTCGATAGCTCCTTCACAGTACAACAGACGTGTTTGAGTTCCTTTAACCCCTTAACCGCCCTCTGCCGGATATATCCGGCACCGTTGTTTTATTGCTAACGCCATACTGCCGGAATTATCCGGCACATTTGCCTGTGGTTATATGAATGCCTGGCAAGTAGTATAACTGACGGTTTTGCGTGGGTATTATTACTACGTTGTATTTCGACAAGTCTATGGTTGTTTTGGCCGGTCATGTGACGTGATTCGCATGTAACAGCTGTGAATATGGCGAAACGTAAACTGACTTCAAGTGAGGCTTTGCAGGTGATTTTGGACAGTTCTGATCATGATTGTAGCAGTTCTGAAGAAGATTTTAGCGACAGTGATGAGCAGCAACGTGCGCTGCATGATACTGTGAATGAAGATGCATCGGATGACGGCGCTGAGTGGGTGTATCCCCAGCATCTCAGCTGGGCTGCTGCCCGTGGTGAACTACCTTTTCTGCATTCATTTGAGGGAACGTGTGGCTTTATTGTTGATGTAAACAATTACACTGCTGAGCAGTTTTATGAGCTGTTTGTGTCACCTGATTTGATCAGACATTTTGTTCATCAGACAAATCTGTATGCAGCACAGTTTATTGAGAAAAATCCCAATTTACCTCCACATTCCCGTGTTCGTGCTTGGTTTGACACTGATGAAAACGAAATGAAAAAATTCATTGGGATTTTGATGTTGATGGGAATAATCAGAAAACCAGATATTGAGATGTACTGGTCTACCGATCCTATGTATGCAACACCTATTTTTGCAGCTGTCATGACACGTAACCGATTCTCTTTGCTGCTGAAATTCTTTCATTTGAATGACAACAGAAATGAGCCAGATAAGAAAGATCCAAACCGCGACCACTTGTTCAAGCTACGTCCTTTGATTGATCATTTATTTGAAGCATTTCAGTTGCCCTACATGCCAGGACCGTCAGTTGCAGTTGATGAAAGTTTATTGTCGTGGAAGGGCCGCTTACAGTTTCGACAGTATCTACCATTGAAAAGGGCACGGTTTGGTATCAAGATGTTTTGCTTAGCTGAGAATTCAGGTTACATTTATAGATTTCGTGTATACACTGGCAAAGAGGATCCTATGAGTAGTATTTCAGCAGTGTTGCCAGATGAATGTAAGGACTTTGGACTTTCAGAAAAACGCTGTCATGTCTGTTCAAAGAAGGGTCAGCATAGAGACGTCAAGACCTTCTGCTCAAAGTGTCCCAGCAATCCAGGACTTTGTGCAGTTCCCTGCTTTGGCCTGTGGCACAGCAAACTCAAATACTGGGAATGAAACTATGATTGACTGAACTACTTTTGACTTTTGAATTACTTTTGACTGTTCCGTTTTTGTAGTTGACAATAAATCCAGAAGCCTGAGAAAAGGTACATTTTGTGCTTTATTATGTGTTTGCCCATTTCTAGAACTTGCACAACATTTAGTGGTCAATACTGCTTGAATAAATGTAAAAAATGTAAAAAAAATGTAAAAAAGTAAAAAAACAAAAATTGTTCAGATTTCGCCTGGCGTGGGGAATATTTAGGGAGTTGGCGGTTAAAGGGTTAAAGCCACCCTCAGAACACTCCTCAAGTCTCTGTGAGCTATAAACCGATCCTGCTGATTCACTAATTAAATGAATGTCTCAGTCTCAGGACACCGAACAGCACACAATGGACGGGGGTTTTTCAGATGTTTTTAATCATGTGTCAAAAAATAACACAAATTGTTCTGCTTAGGCATTCATGTGGATACAAACACGTCAAGTTCTTCTTAATGTTAATTCAATGTACTCCTCTAATACAAGAAACTCTACTGTAAAACATCCACTGTCCTTATTGGCTACTCCACTGTACTGTTTTTACGTTCTTATCTTCCTTATTTGCTTCAGATCTTTGGTTTACAGATAAAATGAAACTGTGGAACTATAAAGTATAGTTTTCTCGCTTCATATGGATCGGTGTGATAACTTCAGTAAATTACTACAAAACACTTTACATCAATCCAGGCCTTAAAATGAACATTGGACAACAGAACAGCAACAACTTTTATTTCTGTAGCACATTTACATACACGGGATGTAGCTCAAACTGCTTTCAGAGATTTCAAAGAAATCATTACAAGCAAAGAAAAACCAATTAAAATTAGATAATAAGAATAATAATGAATAAATAATATACAAAAAATAAATAATACTCCTTATATATAGAATCAGCTCCTAAGACTCTAAAGAGAACTCAACCATATTAAATTCAACAGTATACTTCGAAATAATCCAAGGAAAAGATCTCAGCCTTCAGCCCCCATTCTTAACAGTGGGCGGGGGGGTTAGCCATCAGTTAGTCTTGAAATGAGCCCTGCTATCAGTACACTTCTGTAAGTGCTAGGAGATGGACTATTATAATTAATGAGGTTGTGGTGCAGGGAAACAAGAAGATCAACTGATGATGTCACTTTTCACAATATGTTTTTGACTTAGTTGTGTATTTTTATATCTTGATTTTCCTTTATGATGCTAACAAAATCAGTGACACCCTGCTGAGAGTCGTGTCAGAGCAAGCAGAGGAGGCAGCCTGACAAGTGCAGGTGCAGGAAGCGACGTTAACTACTTGACAGGAGACTTACTGTTGACAAGAAAAGAAAAGAAAAGGAAAGGAAAGAGGACGTGGCATTTCTCTCGGTTTGTATCTCAAGTGGGACTAGATTAGGGATTATGGAAGGGCTCCCGATCCCGGCTCTTATGGATGCCGTACTTACTGTGAGGATTGTGTATCACAAGTTAAAATTAGCCCTTACTTTAAATGTGCTTTTAAGTGAATTGCTCATTATTATTAATCCATTTCATTTTTTTCCTATTAAACACACTTGCATGTACATTATATACTACTTAAAGTGCTGTTAAAATAAAGAACAAAATGATATTTTATAATAATAAAAAAGAAAAAGTTACCCTAGGAATGATGTTATTCTCTCTCTCTCCCTCTGTCTGTCTCCCTTCTGCCATTTTGAAGCTTCACCCAGAGTTGCCTCCCAAATCTTGGCGGTACTGCAGCAGACGTTTTTACCACCATGTGCCCTTCCTGATGCCAGCCTCTGTTAGTTGCCTTTTATGACACACAAGAGTGATGGTGGCCTTATTGTAACCTCAGATCACAGGGTTAATATTAATAATGTTTTCAATATTTACTGTATATATTAATCCTAACTGACTTAAAGATTTTGCACTTGTCGCTAAATTAAATTAACCATGTCACAGTTTCATTTAAATTTATTCTTATATTCCAGTGGCGTCCAACTTTGATCCTGGAGGGCCACAGTAGCTGCAGATTTTCATTTTCACCCTTTTCTTAAGTAGTGCCTTTAGTTTTTGCTGCTAATTCACTTTTTTGACTTCATTTTAACTGACTTGCTATTTAAGACTCTGAGTCCTTGGCTGTTTTCTTTTTTCCTTGATTAGCAGCCACACAGTAATGAGCTTCAAAATGAGCCAACATCCAGTCCATCATAAAGAAAGGTCCAGTAACGCTGATCTGCTCAGGTCCACAAAACACTTTGACGTTGCTCTTAGAAAAACAAAACTCCACCGATTTGAAACAGTCTAGTATGGCAGAATGAGAGCATCAACAAACCGTGAAATTAAATAAAATAAATAATAATAGGTTTAATTAACCACAAGAATCAACTTCTAATTAAGAAACTGGTTGGAGGGAAATAGGTTGGAGTTGGAGACCCTGACCTAGCTGGCTCACTTCCTATTTTATTTTTGTTTGGCTGTTTTAAGGAAAAAGAAGCCATTCAGAGAACAAAGCAATTAAAATGAAGGAAAACTAATCAATTAACGGTAGATATTTTTACTGATAAAGAAATTGGCTGGACGGAAAACCTGCAGCCACAGCAGCCCTCCAGGACCAAATTTGGATGCCAAATACATACCACTATCTATGTAATCTAAATATAAAAACAGACCTCTGCATTGACATATGCAGTGAGCCATGCAATGCACACATCTCTGTTATATGCCGTTTGGTATGCGATTCATAAATCAGTGTTAATGTTTGTGATGCGCCATCTGTTGGAATGAACGAGACATAATAACTAGTCAGACAGACATACAGACACTTGTCCTTTTATTTAAGTGGATATTTCAAATTGTAAGTACAGTGTACTATGGACATTCATAAAATTAAATAATATTTTTAAAACAATGTTAACATTCAATCAAAACATAAAGCACAAACCAACACAAGCATAATCATATGCCTTTAGTTTCTAAATACTCATAATATTCAGTACATGTAAATAATCATCAATATATGAATTAAGCTAAAGCAATTGTTTAAAATAATGAAAGAAACCCAAACTCAAATGTTTACTGACTGTTGAAAGAAATCAACCTCTGCACCAGTGGTCAGATTGAAAAGACAAAATCAAATTCTACCTGACCACCAAGGCCCTTCATCTCACAATCCCAGCGTCCACTCTAGAGTACAAGCATGGGTTAGGGTTAGGGTTAGGGAGAGCAGTGCAAAGCCAATCATTTAACTTCACTTTACTGTCTAAAATTGTTGACTTATGGAACACCCAGGAGGAGAGGGAGGCCATTTGGCTTAGTTTAGCCTGACTGTGACTGTGGTTGCTTTGGGTCATCTTGATGCTGTCCTCCAGAGTTTATTTATTCCAGGACTGCTGCAACCTGGGGTTTTGGTATTTTTCTATTCTGTATTCAACTGGCCATTTCTTAACATTTTATGTAAGCAAAAAGTATATTATTATTAATTAGGATGTCTATTTATATGTAAGTTTGAGACAATACAGTACATTATGTATTTATATATGAAGATGCTGCAAGATTTTATTCTTTATTGTGCTCATTCTTTAGCTGCCAGCAAGTGTAAGCAGGTATAGCAGTAATCAGTGGGAGACACTATACAAGAATAAATTAAATAAAATATAAATTATCTCTAAATGTAAATGAAGCGATGGAAAGACACCATCCTGCTTTGGAACCCATGCTTGCTGAGGTAGCCACCATGTAAGTGGCCTTGGGAAGATCATGATATGTTAGTTCTAGTTATGACCTTTGGTACAATATTTGGAATTAAGTGTACAGTAATAATATGTCCTGCAATGCATTTAAGTAATAAATTAAGTAAAGACGTTTAACTTAAACCAAGGAATGGCCCGATGCTCCTCTGTTTATTTGTATATACTCTTTTCCGTATGATAATGGTAATTTCAGTCTTACAATACATCCCTCCATCTTCCATCTATCCTCCCTTCATTTAGCCATTTACTAAACTAAACTGAACCTGCTTCACTAAGGCTTAACAGACAGTATGAAGGCAGCATGGGGGACAGTGTGGGGACCATCTCTGGACGTTCATAGTGAGGAGGAATCACACACTGGCATTCTCCTAGAGCTGTTAAATTTTTAAATTAATGGAAGGCCACAGCTAATAATAATATGATTGAACACTGTCCTCTACAGAGCCAGGTAACTTTTAATTGTGCAGACGCTTGTGTCATCTGCTTGTTCTGTTTGCTCATTTTATTTACTAAACTTTTCAGAACACCTATCCATTTGCAAAAAAAAAAATTAGCAAATGTGCATGAACACATTATTGTAGTCTCCCTATTTTATATTTTAAACTGTTCAGAATACATATATAAAAAAACATAGAGGGCTGTAGATAAAAAGAATACTAGCATAATGTAAAAGAAATGTCTTCATTTTTAAATTTATCACAAAACTGTTTTGCTAAATTGTATTTGTTCCCTCATATCAGAGTTCTAGAGTTTAGGAACGCGCACTGAAATGACAGAACGCATACGGCTGAGTTTATACGCCGGAGGGCAAGTGGAGGTGTCAGCTGTTAGTGCTTTAAAGACCCCACTGAAAACCACCGTCTTCTTAGCACTTTACTGCGCTTTGTTATTAAGCAGGTCCAATAAAAACACAAAGGGATACTGTTTTTTTTTTCTTCTTCTTCTTCTTCTAATATGAGTAATGCATTAACCTACTACAAAAAGTTCACGTTAAAAGTATAGGCTCGGACAGCATAAGATTTATTGCGATAGCTGCAGAAATTATGCTTGCCCAACAACGCTTTAATTATGTAATTATTCACAGCTGCATTTGATTTGTGCCGGGCTGTTAATTAGGGTAGGGTCCTCAGTTCAAGTACTCTGACTCTTGCGATAAGTTGAGAATTGGCACCGGGTCTGCAGGCCCAGCCTTAGGCTGATTAGCGGAATTCGCAGCAAACTAATTTGTTATTCATGCTTATCCATCAGCCTCCCACTGGGCTGCGATAAAGGCTCTGAAACACACAATTTCCTTCTTGTTTGTTATAGTATCTCTTTTTATTAAGAACAATCGTACCTAACCTAAAGAAGCACTTGGTGTTTGCTTTCCCTATTAACTTCCGAATGTAGGGTAAACAGATAAGAGCGCAGCCCAGACCATGATAATCTTAATTAATCTTTGGATCTTGGGTCATTGAATCCCTGTTAGGGATTTAGCAGCTGGAAATCTGATTATAGCTTACTTCTGCATTACAATTTGGGAAAGAATTTACTCCTAGGGGTCAAGCAGATTAACCGGTTTTGTTTTTTATCTTATTTAGTAAGAGCCACATCAAGAAAAAAACAGCAGAGGAAATGGAACACAACATGGCGTAGCAATATTCTCTACATCTGTGGCCCTTGTACTGTATTAAAATAACTCCTTTGTCTAAATGTTTGATGGATTCAAATCCAGATTAAGATAATTCAATATTAATTAAAAAAAAAAAAAAACCTCTTTGAAACACTCTAGATATTTGACCTGTTAATTATTCGTGTGTGATAGTGCCCATGTAAAAACAGGGCTCGTCAGTTATTGTGAATGATACGTTACGTTGTCAACCCTATCAGAATCCTTTCAATGCCCATTTAGTAAAGTGCCCTTTCCACACAAAGTTTTTTTATAATAAAAGTTCACTTGGGTTATTCTCGCAATGTGAATGTGGACAGTTAGCCAGAGTGAGATTTGAACCTGCAGCTCCTGAGCCAGCTAAAGCCATTGATGAAGGAGGCTAATGCTTTGGCTTTGAGCACAAAGAAGAAATACACAAATACCAGGAACGGAACGATCTCATTCAAAATTGGAGTTGGAACTGCTTAGGGACTTTAAACAGTTTAATGGTCAGTGAAAGAAATTGTATACTCACAATTGTAACCAACGAGCCTTGCTTACGATGACTGAAATTTAAAAACTGATTTGTAAATCAAAGTTCATTACACTTTTTCACTGATGTGACTTTGATAAATGACATCTGGCATTAAAAGCAGCCGTTCAGTATTGTAAAGCTCAAATGTACCTTCAGACTTTGGGTTAAAACAAAAAAAATCTGTACAAACAAGTGCATTTTATTACTTTGAGTCGTCGGCTGCGTTTTCAGAAGACGGCGGACTGACTCGACCAGACAATCAGTACTGTAATTTCAGCAAATTACTAGACTCAACTTTAGGAACTACAAATGAAGTCAAGAGTAATATAGTAAGACATAAAGTACCCTCATTCAAGTGGCATCTTCATTACTGAATTCACTCTCTCATTCTCCTGATGCTTCCCCTAATGCACTCTGACAGATTCCAAGAGTTTCTTTTAACTCCTTTTGTCAAACCCATGGACTGCCCTGACTAAAACGACATCTGACCGACATCAACATGATATAATACTCGAGGCCGACGGGGCCCTGGTTTGAAAAATGAAACTGATTGTCAACTTGTAATAAAATTGGCAAATAGCTGCCTGCTATACTGTACAGGAAATGAGTCCGTATTTATTGCTGCATGTAAACATACAATCATAGTTATTTTATGAATAAAATGTGAAATGAAATGATTAATAAAATGGTCAAAGCAGCATACAGAAAAACTGTGGAAATGGCAATACAAAAATATATACAGTATTTGTTTTAGATGTTCAAATTACATTTTAAATGAATACGTAAATGATGCACATGCAATGCATAGCAACCACATATACGGTATGATAACTACCCAAACTGTTTGGATTTTCAGTTAATTAATACCATATAATGAACAAATACTGTATTTCACAAAGCAGAAATAGTTTCATTCTTAAATTAAGACAAAACTTTAGTAACACTCTATATAACAATAAAGAAATTAAAAGGCTGCTTACCTCAAAATGTAAAAAATCAAGTATAGCCGGCTGTTTTTTGCATTAATTTTTTTTTGAAACCCATTTTTTTCACACCTAAAAAATACAACTATGTCTGATAGCTAGAAGTGTTATCTTGGGGATTCTATTAAATCATGCAATAAAAAAGCAACCGAGTTCAATTTTATAATGTAAAAAATTTGGCATAAATGCACATATCCTTTTTCATTTTCAAATACATTTAAATTTAAATTCCCATCTGTTCCTGATATGCCTCAATTTCCTTAGGCAACTCATTAACATATGAAGATATGTAGATAAATTGAAGTATTATAACAAAAGCAATATTGCTAAATTCAACGACTGTTAAATGCAGACATTTAAAGAGCGGTTGAAATCCATCTATCAAAAAAATTAAACATACTGAGAAAAAAATCCATTAATAAATATATAAACACGTTTGAAGGTATAACAAAATAGAAATCAACAAACAGTAACATTATAATAAGTGCATAAAGGTATCACATTTCTTGAAATAATATAATTAAAACATCCTACTACATTTTCTTGCCTGTATAATTTCAGTTATTTGTGTATTTGTTCACTTTTTTTATTACAGATTCTGCTCTTGTAAGCTAAACCGTTCCATTCACTCACAATAACAATATTGTTTAAAGGTTAATTAGATTTAAGAATAAATTGAAGAAACAGTTTTTTTGATGTGTCTTTTTTATGTATTAACTGTTAGTTATAATGATATTAGCATTTTATACGTGAACAATATTTTCTAGTTTTTCTAGTTCAATACAGTGCATTATTTTCAATAGAAATTGTTTCTATTTAGTGAGATAACACTTTTATTAAACTAAAACAAATCTGCTAAAATTACAGCTGGGCGTATGCAGACAGAAAAAAGTCATTTAAACTAATTTAATGGAGTTACCAATATTCACCACTTATGAAATTTTAAGCAAATGCTGTTAAAAACAGAATTCTGTTTTACACTCCCCTGATGCTCTATATTATTCCATTCTTGGGGTAATATATCAAGGTTTCATCATGAAGCTAGAACTAGCCAATAAAGAAAATATGAAACTCTATAAATCTGTTTCTGACAAACACCTTCGCTCTACTCCAGGTCCCCAAACTGCTCCACTACCAATAAAGTTACTAATTAAGCTGAGCCCTGTGCAAAATGAGGCATGTGTCAGGCATGAGACTGACAACTTATGGCTTAGTTCACATGTCCCACAAGGCACTGAAAAGCGAACAGACCATGAAAGGAAAGAACAACTCTTGTAATCTTAATGGGTGGGGAGGATCCCGGGACACTCGCGACAATACAAAGGCATTCCGTCTTTAGTTGAAGACTTCAGAGTTAAGCCCATCGGCTAAGCTGCATGCTTGTTCTAAAACGACTGAGTTTGTAGGCTTTTGTGTGCGAGAGTTCATGTAGGTACTGCAGTGCAGTCATGCTAGTTAGATTTAAACAGAAAACTATCAATACTTCTACTAAAGACAGAACAAGCAGGCCATGGTCGCATCTGTGCTGCTTTTCAGGTTACTATGCCTGTTGTGTTGGAGTAGATCCCAATAATGTCCGGAGGGCTCAGGAGGGCTGTTCACATTTCAGTTGTAATTATTAGAGGATTTTTACAAAAATGTAAAAGTATATGTCTAATGTTTCTTTTAGTAAAGTTTTTGACATGAGCTTTATTTTACTGTAAATTAGCCAGAATACTTGAAGCCATAGATCCAGTGAGTCTGGGACTTCTAAACTGTCGAATGGTGCCAGAATGACTGTAGTTTGTCAACTGAAACACAATGATTCAGGTGGACACTGGACTGTCAGTCACTCACTGCCTTTACATGCACACACAACTGGATTCAGGTAAATATTCTGGTTAAGACAGAAGCCTGGTTTCTTAATAATCAGCATTTACATATACAAGTAATCTTCTAAAGTTCTCCTTTGGCAAAATGTGCCAATGTCAGTAAAAGGCACAAAAATAGAGTTAAACATCAGCATCTACCACCATGTATTCAAAAATAAGCATGATGTCTGTGACAGGTTTCTAGTGTGCTATAAATATTTGTAGTCAGATTGAAGCTTTATTTATAGGTTTTTGTTACCGGATTGCACTTAGTAAACTCTTTTCTGCTTGACTGTGCGACTGAACCCTGCAAAGGACCAACCCGGTACGTGTGCTTCTTGCTTGTGGAATCATAATAAGGCAGGTATTGTTTAAACTAAGTATTGCATTAGATTACTCGTTTCTTTAAAAAAGTAATCTGATTACATTACACAAGCTACTTTTAACATGTGAATTTAATGCTTTTGAAATTGTGTTGCTGAGCTTTGCACTGTATCTTCAGCTCATTAAAGTAAATTTAGTGATTTCTGAAATTATGAGACAGATTATTTTAGCCAGGAGAAGGAATAATGCAATCATCCAAGCATTTTCCAAGGAAATGTATTTTGTGGACATTTCTACCTGTGGCTGCTGAAAGTGTGTGTGATACAAATACATGCACAAGCTGACAGAGTGCAACGGATATGCGCACACTACAGAATCCTCCACAGTAACCCGGTTAAGGGTAATCAGAATATTCAGTCAGGTTTCTCAGAGGCCATTAACTTAGTTTCTCTAGTCGGAATAAGGTTTAGCTTGGCATTTTAGAATTCAGTATTCTGTGAATAATCAGGTTAGTGAAGCGCATGTAAACATGTTAAATGTGAATACATACAGGGGACAATGTGGTTTGGTTCTTTGTCTTTTAAGGAAAAATTTAATTACATTTTTAAATTATTGAGCATATTTAAAAACAGTTTCACAATTATCAGTTTTTTGTTGGATATAAAAGAAATCAAATCTCAAAATAGAAACTGTTTTTCAAAAAATCCTTTATGCCATTAGTTGCTAAGATTAAACCCTTTTTGAAAACATCTTGCAAACCGTGTGAAGGCAGGTATCTGTTCATATTTACATTTATTACTAAAATAAAGAAATTAGAGTAGTATTTTCCTTGAATTATAGGGTCTTGAGAAATATAATCTACAGTCCTCATCCTCCTTTTTATATTTAAGAAGGAGATTAACTGGTGACTCTAACAGTGAGGTCCCCTCGACTTTCTCGTATACTGTGAATTTCCCCTTGGGATTAATAAAGTATCTATCTATCTATCTATCTATCTATCTATCTATCTATCTATCTATCTATCTATCTATCTATCTATCTATCTATCTATCTATCTATCTATCTATCTATCTATCTACTGAGATAGAGGAAAACGTCATCTGAACTATTTCCAGTTGCGTAATATTTCTCAAATATCATTTCTCTTTGTTTCTCATCATAACTAATTGATAATATCAATACACAATCATTTATCTCTATTTTTAATCAAACTTTATATGATGATATTTTCGTAGTTAGGGAGGTCGAAAACGGTGGTAGAATTTTTTCATGATTTCATACGCATTACCTAAATTACGTGCAAAGTAAAAAGAATTATAGTCACCTGAAAACATAGAGATAGTGTTAGCATTATATAATATTTGTTGCAATAAATTTCTATAGGTAGGACTGCATTTAGCTACAATTAGTTATGATAATGATGGCAGAAATAAAAAAAAATCATAAAATTAAATATATTACAAAGAACACGACGGGGACGTAGCAGCTTATTGGTCCCAATACATCTTTATATTTACTTGGCATGCTCAATGTTTACACGTTATTGTTAAATTGATGATGTATAAATTAAAATAAAATTAATATTAGCTATTGAAAGAATATTCGTTATATATTGAATACAGTTTTTAATATCGCATACACATTTATATTTCCATGATACAATAAATTCAGATGGCTGTTTAAATAAAATACCACTTCTTTTTCTCAAATTTCATATCTGTTTGCTTTTTATCATTATAAATATCTGTACAAAATTTGAGTCATCTATCTGTAATTATAACCATAGTTTACTTGATATTTCACGAGAGTATTCAGTTAAAGTACCACTTCTGGTTGCTGGAAGTGGCCCAAAAGCTGACAGGATTCCTTATTTTGATATAAAAGAGGGGATACAAAATTTCATTAACTTGAGGTCAAAGCATTTTCGAGTTATTGTGTTTACACACAGATAGACATACAGTAATTTCAAAAAAGGTATTTTCAGATTTAGGAAGGTCTAAAACGTCAAGATAGACAAAATTTCAAGATCGAATATTTTCATGAATCCTATATTTTCTCAATACTATGTATACAAGAACTCAAAAATAGGAATTGATAAAAAAAAAATAAAATAAAATTGAAATGCTATAATTTTTAAATACACTTGTTGATTCAGTTCTGTCACCTGTAACTGTCACTAATGTTTTTGAATAAGCTTAGATATCCCCAGTGTTCCAAAATTAATTTCTTAAATAATTAGCAAAAATTATATTTCAGGATAACAAAAAGTGATTTGTGTTGTGCCAGTTATGTGCAGAATATTTTTATGTTTAGGTGGCTGAACAACATAGAAGCTGGCCAAGCTGTTATTTTGATGATCATATGACTGCACCTTCCATTTTGTTGTTCCTTTGTAAAAGTGACAATGACAATATCTATCTATCTATCTATCTATCTATCTATCTATCTATCTATCTATCTATCTATCTATCTATCTATCTATCTATCTATCTATCTATCTATCTATCTATCTATCAGAGCCAATGGACCCTGCACAACTAAATAATCGCTCATGACAGATTTTAGCTGTAATACACTACATTTCCAAAAGTATGTAGACACCCCTGTAAATGACTGAGTTCAGCTGTTTCAGCCACACCCGTCATGTCATCACATAGTCTTGCAATCTCAAAACATTAGCAGTAAAATGAGTCATTCTGAAGATCTCAGTGACTTTGAACACATGGAATTTCTGCTCTACTAGTTGTGCCTGGTCAACAGTAAGTTCTATTATTGCAGGTCTCTAGGAGCAACAACAGTTCAGCCGAGAAGTGGTAGACCACTCTGACCTATACAGCAGGCTGCTGAGTGCTGAAGTGAATAGTGTGTAAAAATTGCCTATCTTCTGTTGCATCTCTCACAAGGGAGCTCTAAATTGCCTCTGGAAGCAACATCAGCACAAGAACTATGAGTTGAGAGCTTCAAGAAATGGGTTTCCGTGGTCAAGTAGCTACACACAAGCCTAAGACCACTATGCACAGTGCCAAGTGTTGGTTGGAGTGGTGCAAAGTAAAGTTTGGTGGAGGAGAGATAATGGTCTGGAGCTGTTTTGCGCTAGGCCCTTGGTTCCAGGTAAGGGTACTATTAATGCTCCAGGCCCTTTTCTGTTCCAGCATGACTGTGCCCATGTTCATAAAGCCAAGTTAATAAAAATATGGAGGAACTCACGTGGCCTACACAAATCCTTGACTTCAGATCTAGTGAACACATTTGAAATTAATTGGAACTCTGATTGTGAGCCAGATCTTCTCATCCAACATCAGTACCTGACCTCACAAGTAAAGTGCTCTTTGGCTAAATGCAGACACAAACAGACAAACTCCAAAATCTTTAGAAGAACCTTTCCAGAAGAATGGATGTTGATATAGATAGATAGATAGATACTTTATTAATCCCAATGGGAAATTCACAAGCTGCAGTATCTCCATGTTAATGACCATTATTTTGGAATAGAATGTCCAACAAGCTCGTATAGGTGTGATGCTCAGGAGGCCACAAACATTTGGACATGTAGTGTATGTTACATATGAATTATTGACAGACAGCAGTTCTGAGACCTTACGCAGATATCTGATGAGATAAAGCTGAAGATTCTGATTGGTTCACTCCATGACATCAATTTTCTTCATTTTAAACTACTGTTGTTTTTCTATGGCCATGTGCGCTGGATCACACAAAACACACAAAGATGATTCCCTGTCCTAAGGTTATTCCTTAATCTTGAAATAATTAACAATTGTTGTGGCTGAAGATCATCTCTATCATTTGATGTTGCCTCCCCCATATATGGGGAATGCTCTGACATGGCTGGGGCATAGTGCTTGTCTTCGTTTTTAAGCTTTCTTTTGAAAGTCTATACTGTAAAGTGTGGGACCTTACACTAAGGTGGGACTCATCCTCACAAGTTCAGTTCAATCCCATGTTCTTCTGATTTCTCACTCAGGGGCTGTTCATCACTAAATTGACTACTACGTTGACGAATTGCATTTGACAAAATACGGGCTTCCAATTACAAAGGATGTTACTGCTTTTTAACCTTACTCTTTAATTTTCTTCAGTGCTGGTGAGGCCATCAGTCTTCTGGTCTGTAGAGGGAGAAAGAGAAGAGACATTATAACACAGCGCCAACCCCTGGAGCGGCAGGCTATTAGCATTACTATTATCAGCATACAGTGTATAATGTTAAGCCGTCTACCTGAGCACACGCACTTGTGACTATAAATACATTTATATAAGTATGTTTATCTTTGATTATGTATTAATTAAAATGTGACGGTCCAAAGACATGCAGGTTAGGTGGATTGGCGATTCTAAATTGGCCCTAGTTTGTGCTTGGTGTGTGGGTGTGTTTGTGTGTGTCCTGCGGTGGGTTGGCACCCTGCCCGGGATTGGTTCCTGCCTTGTGCCCTGTGTTGGCTGGGATTGGCTCCAGCAGACCCCCGTGACCCTGTGTTTGGATTCAGCGGGTTGGAAAATGGATGGATGGATGGAATTTGTGGCCTTCCTGCATTTATGAGTAAATGGAAAGTTTGGTTTAGCACCAAATAGAAAGTGATTTCCGTCATTTAAAAATTATTTAACTTAATTACATTTACATTTACATCATTTAGCAGACGCTCTTATCCAGAGCGACTTACAACAGTGCTTAGTAGTCTAAGACTGTTCTTCAGCCTTTCTAATCAATGAATGAGACAGGGATTGAGTACTGAAAGTATGTATTTGTAGGGAAAAAGGTGAAATTTTTGTAGTAGAGAAAAGCTTCTTTCTGCTTGCAGCGTTTCTATTATTTTAATAGTGTTTACTGTTATTTAAAGCAGAAGAACCAATGTGTTTGAGTTATTGTGGTGGAGACATCAACACGGCCTGACCCTTCTGAGGTATAGAGTGTGAGCTTAAGGAAAATGAGCGCTGGGGGCTACATAACGATAAGGCCACCTGAGGATAACACACAGCATTTGGTGTCGTAAACTGGATGACAGTGTGCTGTCAGATCTGCTTCACTCCATGAAAATGTGTTCTCTATTGTTAGGGAGGCCAGTCCTTAATAAGAGTTACTGGACACCTCTTGCATACCTGGGTGACTTGTTGGTTTTCATAGCTTATGTTAGTCTATTTTTCTCTACTAGCAAACAAAAATCTTGCTTGAACAGAATTGAATTAGTGAGGTACAAAGTTAGATATTTGGGCCATTCAATCAGCACCTACATGCTGTCTGAGTAGTGCTTATATAGAGCAGACAAGGACATCCTTATAACTAGAAAACTGGAAATCTATTGTCATTGGTGTCCAGGGAGAACATCCTCGAACCAAACAATGAGTTTGAAGAGTTGTAAGTTTAGGAGCTTTAAAAAAGAAAAATCTGAAGCATAAATAGAAAAGAAACCTGTCTGGGAAAACTGGGCCCAAAATCAAAATGCTATAAATCTACCACGCTAAGACTGTTCCAAGTAACAAAAATGTGTACATGTGTACTATGCCATATATCCAAGTACTTGTGAAAACAATTGATTGTATCCATGTGTGCTGTGCCTTTCTAGACTCAGATATTTGTTCATATTTTTCATGCTGTCATTTTAATTCTGTGATGGCCGTTTGTACCTTTGTGTTTGTGTTCTCAAAAATAATGGATGTGTCAAAATTGCCATGAATTTGAGCAAACATACAGAATAGTCCACATGTTTCTACGGATATCCTTGATTGCAGCCTATATGGTGTCACGTCTGCATGTTAGAGGGTCGCTAACCGATACCACCCCAAACCGAGAGGGGGCACTGCTGCTAACTGACTTGTCTTCTTCGTCTTCCACCACGGTGCTGAGTAACCGCCCAGTGAGGGCAAATGACTTCCAGTTCCAGGGCCATATAATAATTATAATAACTGAAAAAGCCACAAAGAACAATTAAGCCAGAGTTTTATGGTAGCAGCAATTTCTGTTCCTTTTGAGCTCCATTGTGAATTATTTTTGTTAAAACCCTTAAATAAACAGGGCTGGCTGGGTTTTCTCCCCAAAAATGTACTTGCACATCAGTTGGTCATTCCCTTGGACGACCACAAAGGTTATTTAAATATCTTATTTTATGTGATGATTTTTAACCTCCAATAATGCATTATCCTATACTTCTGATATAAAATGTATGTGCAACACTTCTTATGAGTACTGACATGTCAGAAGGTTAAAAAGTCACTGTGTACGAGAGCAATTTTCAAAATATCAACATCATATCTTCACCATATCTGACATTAAGTAGCATAGAGTATGTGCCAGCTGCAGACACTCCAGTGAGGATTTTAGCTTAAAAAAAAAGACTACCATGCCTTCGCACTTAACACAGTTGCACTGGCGTACTCAATTCAAATTTTCTTGGTAACGCAGTGATAGGGAAAACTGAAAGTTAGTGTTTTTCTTCAAAAGTCATATTGTCATAAACACTCTGAGGTTTACTTTTTATTATTTTATGGCTTTCTGCACTTTCCACATTATTATGACGATCAGCATTTTTGAAGATAAATTTGTAGTGTGCATAAGAAATGCAGCAGAACCAAATCAAGTGTCCGTATTTACCGCAGTATACCTCCCGCTGCACAGATAGAACACACACAGTGCTACACCAGATTTAGGAGTGTGGCCCGAGGAATTGGTGCTTAGCCTGTGGTCAGCCCTACCTGTTATTACATTCTGTGCACATGTGAAATGAGAATTCTGACTTTATATAATGGAGTGCCATCTGACAGTAATGCTTATTGTTGTCATAAGGACATATGGCCTAATTAATTTTAAAAACAAATGCTAGTTATCCAGATAAAGCTCTAGAAGTTTATCATAAACTGATGATCCTTCTTCCAATTAACATGTACAGTATACCACAAATTCATGTTTGAAACATTAATAGCAGAATAACGCAGTGGTCCACATCTCCAGAGATCCATGTCTGAATCCTAGTCCAGGCACCATCTGTGTGGAGTTTCCACATTCTCCCCTTAAGTTGATGGTGTCTACATGAGTGTGGGTATTTGAATGTGTGAGACTCCTCTGAGATGGACTGGTATCCCATCCATCGCACTCCACCTGCCCAGATAAGCTCTGGCTCAACTTTGACACTGTAACTGAATAAGTGGTTTCAGAGAATAGGTTAAAGGATGGTGTCCTATACATCTTATATTTAAGGGCCAATAACTTATAAACACCAAAATTAAGTCACTTACTGCAACTGGGTCACCATGTGCCACCGGAGAATTGTACGTGCATGATAGCCTTCTACTTGGACATGAGGAGTAGCTGCTTGAGTAGAAGTAGGAGATTTACTTGTCATACCACTGTGCCAATACAGCAACTGAAAATTAAACAAGAGTTATTTGTCAACTATGTAAATCTAATTTGCACAAGGACCTACAACAATGGGGAAAACTTGCATATGAAAAGGTGCCACAGAACTCAACCATCTTAATATTGAAGAACATGGTTTGTATTTATTGTGGTGCAGTGAGTTTCAAAGGTTTAAAAGTGGCCTTGAGGGACCAAGTGGACTGAAACCACTAACATTGTCACATATTTTTGTACAGTTCTTGCTACCTTATAACAGTGCTTCTCAAGGTGTTTTGGACTGAGGACCACTTTATCAAAGTTAAGAGATATAAAGGACCACCTGTGTCCAAAAGTCACTCATTACTGTAAATTACACATTGCAATGACATATTCTCTTCTCTATAGGTATGCATTTAAAAATACAAATCAAGGTGTAAAGAAGTACAGTTGGTATACAAACTCAAATACTGAGCTAGTGAACCTAAACAGGTTTTTTATCAGAAAGCACCTTCTTAATTTAGGTGCCAATGTTACTCCTTGTGTAATATGCTTAGAAGGTGCCCTAAGAAAGACAACTTAAAACCCAGCACAGACAGAACTCTGTCAAAATGGTACTGCTCATCAGTCTCTTTCTATATTGACAACTAATTCTTGTACTGCTACTCCATAAGTGACCATGTTGGCTTGGAGTACAGAATAGGGGATGGAAAAGAAGTGGTGTAGAAGATGTTACCTGCAACAAAGTTAGCCACAGTGTTCTGTGGTTAGTGTCATAGAGCCTTTTAATGCTGCCTTATCAGTAAAAATGTTCTTCTAAGAAAGACGACGAGGTCATCCCAGGGAACACCTAGCATATGCTCCAGAACCACCAGTGGTCCATAAACCACACTTTGAGTACCACTGTCTTATAACTATTACAGCTGTACCTTGAAACAGCTAGGATCTGTTAATACTGTCATCTATGTATCTGTATGTGAAGAATTGCTCTATAGCTCAAATTCTGTTCAAAAAGTATCTTTTCAGTGTTACCTTGTCCTTTGTAATTGCTGACAGAGTTCTAATAATATGTTATTTTCCCTTAAAAAGACAGAAGCCCCTGAAGTATATTCCAGTAGCTTTATGAAGAACGGTAACCGTCTCTAGACAAAATATCCAGCTATCACAAGGCACACATATAAAGACACTCATACTGTACTAACAGTCCTTCTAACATTCACAACTTTGGTATGTGGAATAAAACAAGTACCTGTAGGACAGAAAACAACTCAAAGTGAGTGTCTAGCCTATGTGATAACACCATTGGTCAGTATGCAACCAGGCTGGCATCATCGCACATTAGTCATTTCATTACTTTAGACCCTACCATCTTATAAGTTTTTTCCATTGGGAGGCTGAGCAAGGCCGAGAGAGACCGCTGAGACACTCTCACAAGCAGAAACCCGATTGGCTGTTAAGTTCTCCTTTGGTATTGTGGCACAGAAGGCTGCTCTGTCATCTGAAGGCTCCAAGTTTCAGTCTTGCTACTACTCTATCAGTAAGGATGAGCAGATGGGCGTGTTGTACTGCAGCCAGGGTTTGTTACCTGGCTTGTGTTTACAGCATTTTCTTTTTTATTATTTATGAAGCACTATGGGGCTTTGCTCGCCAACCTCTTCATCACTACACTATAGCGATGCTACTAAATAAGAACTGCATCTCCCAGCAGTCCTTTCAGGGGCTGCTGGGGTCAAAGGTGATCAAAGGTAGTTAAAAGGAGGGCAGAGGGCAAAAGGAGAAAAGTTTTTTTGTTTTGTTTGGTGCGTTGTGTGTTGCATTCATCTGTCATGCTGCCTGCTCTTATTGGAACTTTAATTAATCATTGTGTCCTGGACTGTATTCGTTTGTTGGGGTCTGGATCGTCTGCCTACCTGTGCACTGAGGACTGTGTTGAATTCATTGGTTTTCTGGAAGAGAGGAGCACTCCTGAACCATCCATCTGATTTCATCGTTTCAGTAACTACCGGTAGGACTGTGTTTTTCCTTCACCCTTTCAACCTACAGATCGCTGGGCTTAATTTTGTCACTTCCCATTTTTCATCTGGATTGGTTTTCATAGACTTTGCTGTGTGATGTTTGTGTGTGTATATATGTTAAATGTAATATCGCCGAAGGGGTCAGGAGTGGTATTACTGTTTTCATTTAGTTAATTGTGTTTCATTATACTGTTAATTGTTTTCCATTCCCAGTTTGCTTTATTGGTCTCTGTTGTGAGTGTGTGTGGGTCGATCCAAGGCTGGGGACGTTCCTGGGATCTCTTATATTAAAATAAATAAATCACCATCAGCCTGGACGGTGTGAATCTTAGCGGCCCCTGACCGTTACAACATGCCGTTGTGAAGAGGGGGGCTGAACGCACCCTAAGGTGATGCAGTCGCTTCTCCAAAACCTCTATTAAACTGTGATACAATGGGAAACAAATAACAGTTGCTTTTTACCTCCTCTTTGCTTGATCAGCTGCTGGATTGCTGCTGTTGCTGTGCTGCGTGATCTGCATTTTGTGCGACGCTTCAAATGTATAAAAGCCTGTACAGCAGCTGTCCTTTTGTCTCACTGCCTTGTCTCTCTTCTCCCCCAGACATCCTCAAACACTATTCGATCTCTTTTCGCTGTTCTGTTATTTCATCGAGTAATATTTTCCATTTGTTTCTGCTAATACGATCTTTGCTTTCTTTTTTTGAGACTTTCGAATTTTCCTACTTCCATTATCTCTAACCTAACTTGCATATGTATCTCACCAATATTTTTTAATTCTTTATGATGTTCTACTTTGTCTTTTTCCGGCCTCGGTTAAATCTCTTGGCACAAAGTCTTTGCGGGACGTTCTGATTATTACTTTCCTTATTCTCAGAATTTACACATAGATTATTTATGTTCTTTTTTGCTTTCTTTTTTGCATTCTTTTCTCTCCAATGTTTTTGGGTCTCTTTTCGACACACTGCTCTTTCATCTTCGCTTAGTCGTTGACGTGTCATCTGGAACGTATAAAATTTTTAAGCGCTGAGAGCACAGGAAGTATGTCTGCCAAAAGCAGTCCAACAACTGAAAGGTTAGATGACCGTGGTCTTGTTCGAAAATGGTTGTAAGTAGGACGTGACTTGCAAAAGTCACCGTGTCACGGGACTTGCTTCCAAAGGTTGTAATTATGACGTGACTTGACCATCTTGCGGGACGTGATAGTGTCTCCCTATCTCTCTTCCAAAGATCTCTCTTCAAAAGTTCACGTCTCATTGCAGGAAAAAAAAGTCTTGTTTCTTTCCAAGAATTTTTTTTTTTAATAGAGAGGTTTTTCATGTTTATATATATTTTTAATTTTAATTTATATGGTTATTGAATATCATTCGTGTACTGTATCTTTCGATGATCCTCCATTCTTTGTGTTCTGTGGGTGGGATTCAAGAAGTGTGGCCAACATGATGTCACTACTGCTGGATCAATCCTCAGCCTTTACAATGCGATGAGTGAGATGGTCTCAGCAGTGGTTCATTGTGTCCATTGGCATTTTATAATCACTGCTTTTATTTGTTGGATTGATTCTGACTTTTGATTCGGTTCTTGCATTTTCCTTATTAGAAGTTTTCTCTGACTTTTTTTCTTTTTTAGGCATATCATTTTCATCATCTGTCTTTTGCCTCTTTGTATTTCTTGCCATTTTGATTTATTTTTTCAGTAAATTCTGAATTACTAAATATTTATGTTGGGACTTATTCTACGGTACCGGAGGTCTTATTGTTCATTTCTTTTTTTCATATAGTTTGGAACATTTAAGACACTGATTGAACTTGAAATGCCCGGGTCCTGTCTTACACCTGTGTAGGCCGAGAGCTATCTGGGGAGTCTGGGGGCTGTCTGTCTGTTGTCAGGGTAGGCTGGGCAGGCGTGTGAAGGTTCTAGCCTGTTTCATGAGTCTTTTTGGAAGCCTCACACCCTTTTTGCCATGTTTGTAACTCTGTTACACAAAGGGGAGAGTGTCGCCATAGGCAATAGTTTGCAATGTATTGTGTGTTATTCAGACAACATGCAAGTAAGAATTGTAACGTATTTTACTAGGGCTGGGAATCGATTAAAAAAATAACTAATTAATTACATAATTGTATGGAATTAATCGTGATTAATCGCATCTAACATTAAAACGTGCAATAATAAAACAAAAGGTTAAATCATGTAGTAAATATACACTGAATCACAAAATTTATGCAGAATCAACACAAAGGGATTTTTTTAATTTAATAGCATAGTTTAAACTTAAACAACGACTTGAAACCTGACCATTTCACAAAATCATACTTGAGCAAATACAACCTGAATTTGAATGCCTTCCTGAAAGGCAAGATGAAAAGAAGGCAAAAAGAAAGTAAACAAGGCCAATGTATTAAGACATGTCAAAGTAAAATTAAATGATCGAATAGATTGTAGACTTTGAATGAACTTCTAAAGACTGACTTAATTGAAATAAGCATCTTTTATGGGCATACATTAAAACTTGTGTTAAAACTCCACAAATGACATCCTCAATTGTTCATCACCTTTCACAACTTGATAATTATACTCTACGCAAGAGTTTTTCAACTGGTGCGCCATGAGAACTACCCAGATGTGCCAAGGAAATAACAGTGTAGTGTCCCTGGGTCCTGCCTTACAGAGACATGTTCTTCAGGTGGTCGAGACCTGTCTGAGGAGGACAGGACTACCTAGAGAACCTGACATAAAAGCAGCTCTGTGATTGCCATTTTGCAAACACGGCTCTTAGAGAGCACTTTAGCATTCAGGAGACGCGTCTGAGGTTCATCTGGCTGCATGTTCGCCACTGACTCTCACGGCACCGAGGGACAGAGGGCATACGAGTTGCCTGTGACCCCAGATACAGTGGAGTGAGGCAGAGAGAGTGCATGAGCGGTCAAAAGGGATGAAGCAGCTGGAAAAAATGCATCCAAAGTGCTCACTAAGTGCTGTGTCTGCAAACGCCAAGTTGCTTTCTTTTTGCTGGTGTCTCTGATAGTCCCGCACCTATGGACAGTTTAGCAAGTGTACAGATTTAATGCTTTTGTGGTTGATAGAACTTGTGGTGTGCTTTGGGATTTTTTGGGTTTTAAAAAGAGGTTGGAAGACACTGCTCTACCTACACCTTTGCTCCTGACCTGCTAAAGAGGTTCTCTGTAGCTGCTATCTCTCTTAAAAACTGACACCGTGCATTACTTGGATGGTTATGTTGTGTTCTTGTATAAATTAACAAAGATAATGGAAACATGAATCATGGGTGATGATAATCATTTTCCTTCGGTTTTGTAAATTAGTCATTATATTAGGGCAGTAAGCACTCTAAGCTGCCTGGAAGACTGGCGAGTTAAATATAGGGGTACTAGAGAGTTATTTTTGTTTTAGTGCAACTTAAAAAAAGTATTTTGCATTTATGTGATATGACATTGATTCGATCTTCTTGCAGAAACGTGAAATAAAAAAAAACACAGCATAATTTTTCCCTTTGCTACGTTTCTTTAGTATTGCTCCAGGACTGCCGTAAACCCCTCTTCCTCCCGGTCCCCTGCACCTACTGTATGTCGGTATGTATAAATCAAGGAAATGAACACCAGTACCACGTACTGACATGAGGCAAGGCGCCATGAAATGTGTAATTTGAAACTTTTAAATAAAATTTTTTTTCTCAAAATTTTTAAAGGTAGTATATAAATATGGTACTGGATGTGTATGTAATTCTATAGGTTCACACTTAACTTTTTTATATTATTGTTTCATTATATTAAAAAAAAAAAAAAAAAAATGACATGAAAATGCCGCCATGACCAAAGCATTGCCTGATGGGAATGCCTCTTTTTAAATATTTTTTAATGCATTAAACGGGCCTATTAATCGCAAAAATGAACACATTAACTTTCGTAGGCCTATTTTATACACTTGACAAAAAATAAACCCATTGAATCTTTTTCATTGTTGTTAGTCCACAGTCCTAGATGAACTTGCTTGTCTCTGCCCTCTTATGTTCTACTTGTAATATTTCAGATGTTGCCGGACGAGTGCAGAACGCAGACCTTGACCTGTTCACTGCACGGTGCGCTACATCACCATACCTGTACACTCAGGTTATGCAGGTTTTTGGTTATTTTTATATGTTAGACAGATCATAGCATATGAGTATTTTATTTCAATAAAAAGCATTTTCTTTTTACAGCTAAAGGAACAATAAAATTTGAACAAAGACTCCACACGCTCTTTGACCTACTGAGTGTGACACAGGTTGCAGATCTGAGAATCAGTAGCACTCGTGGAGAAATGTATTTCCGTATATGAATATTTAAAATCAGCGTACCTGTTGCCTAACTTGAAGCACAAAGCCAAGCTGGGTGCCAAACACAAACAAACAGAACCTTCCACAATACTCTGTGGTTCTAAACATTTGTAATTGGAAAGGTCAGGGGTTCCCATAAAATGCATTAATAAGTATCAAAGCTACTAACATGCTCAGAAAGTCGAAATTGTGTGTGAAAAGCTGGCACTGCCTTTTGATTAGCCACATTTAAGTAAACCAGTGTGACTCGCATGTCAGTTGAAGGCAAACTCTGTTTATCTACCCTTCAAACACATCAGCGTATTAGGGCACCATATGACTAGCCAAATATTCAGTAACAAATGAAAATCAGTTAGATGTGCTAGACGTCTATTTGCCACAATGTCCCCAGTGTCTGCTTATTCGCAACAATAATAAAAAAAAAAAGCCCCAAAAGCTTGCAGGGCATTGGAATTAAGAAGAAAAATTAAGTGCTTCTTTCTTGAGCTTAACCCTGTTGCACACTCCCCCCTTCTCCGTTCAGCTAGTTTGTAAGTAAATCATGGCTGTCAGTATAGTAGCAACCCTGATTAAAGTTCAGGGGTTTAATAGATCATTTTAAATAACCCCAAATTACTCCCACTCCCCAGCCGATCCACCTGGACCCTTGCCCTGGGTGCATGGCAGTTTTCAACTGACTCTGGAGAAGCCAAGTCTGGGCTCGTGGTTCCTGCCTATTCCCAGAGGATCCCGTGCTGCAGGCTTAGACCAACATTCTCAGCTGCATTTAATCTGCTCTGAGACAAGCTGGCTATGAGAAAATGCAAAGGAAAAGGCACATAAGCAGAGACATGGAAAAACTTGGACAGTTGGTCTGCTTTGTTCACTTGGTAAATTGGAGGCCGGCCAGTAACAGCGAAGCTCCCTTGGCAATATGAGTCTGTTCCAATTAATCGTGTTTAACCATTCTAATCACACTTTAGCACATTAATCCTATTTTCAATCCAAAACACATCTAAAAAGAGCAGCATGTGGGCCCTTTTTATTGCAACCGCAAATCAGATGGATCGTAGAAACATAGGGCCCTAGTTTACTTTGCACTTTCACTGAACTTGGTCTTAATAAAATATGGAGCTGGCTTGTGGTTGAATTTATTGCATGATGTTGATGCTTCAACTTATAAATGGATCCCCAAAGTAACCTAAAAAAAATTCATCTGATGGTAATGAATATTTAATTCTACAAATGGGCGGTGTACCTTGTGTACCATAAGTGCCCACTACTCAATATTTATTTTCCTGATGTGTGTTTACTACAAAGCTAGGAGGCGCTAACAATTATAGATGCTCACAAAATCCTAATGAGCAACAAAAGCAAAAATCATAACTTTAACCCCCACTTTCCATTATTAAGACTCAGGCTTATGGCAAATGTGATGCTGATTCTCCTTTCTCTTTAACCCCAATGGGATTTAGACACAAGCTGCTCATTCTGACAAGCAAATTAGAGGTTGTAAATTCTCCTTTTCAGCTTCTCATTAGCAATATATGCATAATTTTAGATGCCCACTTACACCAGCACACTTTTAAAGAAAGTTACACTATGGGGACTTGCTAATCCACAGAGGGGAAAAAGTGTTTAACGCCTTTCAGCCTGAGACCGTTGCATTCCAAAAGCTTATTAGAGGTTGGAATGAGTTAAGTGTGAAGGCTTCCCCTGAGCTCTTTTTTTATTTTTATTTTTTTGGAACAGTTTTATAGGAGTTTGATACATTTCCTTTTTTCAACCTCTTGAAACTCTTGCCGTTCATATAACCACGAGTGTTGTAAAGGAGCCAACCAGTACTAATTAAATCCCAGCGCTGCCACCAGTGACACTAATTTTGATTTAATTGCTCACGTGCATGGCCTGACAATCTCATAGTGTAAAACGTATTTATTTGCAGGTAGGTAAGAAGCTGATATGGAAAATTGAAAGCAAATGTTGAAATCAAAACACTTCAGAAAAAATACATTTATATATATATATATACAGTATATACAGTATATATACAAGGGGGAGTCAAGCTAAAGTTAGATAATGGGATTTATTACAAAATGGAATGGACCTTAACAAAACAGATCATGTCATTTCTCAATGTCGTCTCCACCCTTCTCAATGCACTTGCACCACCTGCCAGGAAGTGCCCTGATTCCAGCAGAATTAAAGGTTTTGTCTCGTCCTCGCCACCACTTGTGCACCACTTTCTTGAAGTCATCATCTGTCTTGAATCGACAACCACCCAGTTGTTTTTTTAGCGGTCCAAAAATGTGGAAATCACACAGTGTCAAATCTAGCGAATAAGGAGGTTGTGGCAATACCTCAAACTTCAGTTTCTCCAGACAAGCCTTGGTGCGGGTGGGCATAGTCTTGGAGCAAAAGGACTCCTTGAGACAGCAGTCCCCGCCGCTTGGATTGAATAGCAGGCTTCACATTGGTCTCCTGTAAGTCACAGTAACGTGCACTTAGTGACTGAAGTACCCCTCGGCATATAGTGTTCGACAATAACTCGGGTGCACGGGTGGGTGGCTGCGAGAACGAGACAAAACCTTTTATTCTGCTGGAATCCGGGCACGTCCAGGCAGGTGGTGCAAGTGCATTGAGAAGGGTGGAGACGACATTGAGAAATGTCATGATCAGTTTTGTGAAGGTCTGTTCCATTTTCTAATAAATCCCCATTTTGTAACTTTAGCTTGACTCCCCTTTGTATATATACTGTGTATACTATATATATATATATATATATATATATATATAATATATCTACAGTTAGGTCCATAAATATTTGGACAGAGACAACTTTTTTCTCATTTTGGTTCTGTACATTACCACAATGAATTTTAAATGAAACAACTCCGATGCAGCTGAAGTGCAGACTTTCAGCTTTAATTCAGTGGGTGAACAAAACGATTGCATAAAAATGGGAGGCAACTAAAGCATTTTTTGAACACAATCCCTTCATTTCAGGGGCTCAAAATTAATTGGACAAATGAAATAACTGGAAATCAAATGTTCATTTCTAATACTTGGTTGAAAACCCTTTGCTGGCAATGACAGCCGGAAGTCTTGAACTCCTGGACATCACCAGATGTTGGGTTTCCTCCTTTTTAATTCTCTGCCAGGCCGTCACTGCAGCGGCTTTCAGTTGCTGTTTGTTTGTGGGCCTTTCTGTCTGAAGTTTAGTCTTCAACAAGTGAAATGCCTGCTCAATTGGGTTAAGATCAGGTGACTGACTTGGCCATTCAAGAATTTTCCACATGTTTGCTTTAATAAACTCTTGGGTTGCTTTGGCTGTATGTTTTGGGTCATTGTCCATCTGTATCATGAATCAATTTGACTGCTGGATTTGAGCAGACAGTATGTCTCTGAACACCTCAGAATTCATTCGGCTGCTTCTGTCCTGTGTCACATCATCACTAAACACTAGTGTCCCAGTGCCACTGGCAGCCATGCATGCCCAAGCCATCACACTGCCTCCACTGTGTTTTACAGATGATGTGCTATGCTTTGGATAGATAGATAGATAATGAGCTGTTCCACGCCTTCTCCATACTTTTTTCTTGCCATCATTCTGGTAGAGGTTGATCTTGGTTTCATCTGTCCAAAGAATGTTTCTCCAGAACTGTGCTGGCTTTTTTAGATGTTCTTTAGCAAAGTCCAATCTAGCCTTTCTATTCTTGAGGCTTATGAGTGGCTTGCACCTTGCAGTGCACCCTCTAGAATTACTTTCATGCAGTCTTCTCTTTATGGTAGACTTGGATATCGATACGCTCGCCTACCCCCTGGAGAGTGTTGTTCACTTGGTTGGCTGTTGTGAAGGGGTTTCTCTTCACCATGGAAATGATTCTGCGATCATCCACCACTGTTGTCTTCCGTGGACGTCCAGGTCTTTTTGCATTGCTGAGTTCACCAGTGCTTGCTTTCTTTCTCAGGATGGACCAAACTGTAGATTTTGCCACTCGTAATATTGTAGCAATTTCTCGGATGGGTTTTTTCTGTTTTCGCAGCTTAAGGATGGCTTCTTTCACCTGCATGAAGAGCTCCTTTGACTGCATGTTGTCTGTTCACAGCAAAATCTTCCACATGCAAGCACCACACCTCAAATCAACTCCAGGCCTTTTATCTGCTTAATTGATAAGGACATAACGACGGACTTGACCACACCTGCCCATGAAATAGCCTTTGACTCAATTGTCCAATTACTTTTGAGACCCTGAAATGAAGGGATTGTGTTCAAAAAATGCTTTAGTTGCCTCACATTTTTATGCAATCGTTTTGTTCACCCCACTGAATTAAAGCTGAAAGTCTGCACTTCAACTGCATCGGAGTTGTTTCATTTAAAATTCATTGTGGTAATGTACAGAACCAAAATTAGAAAAAAGTTGTCTCTGCCCAAATATTTATGGACCTAAGTATTTCTGAACTGTTTTGATTGCAACATTTGCTTTCAATTTTCCATATTGGCTACTTACCTATATAATATAATATAGTGAAAAGAACTTGAGACAACACGCTCATAAAGGTTTGGGGTGAGAACCCCATATACTGTAAGGTCCAGAATAGCCTTTCCTGGCTTATGCATTCACTGAAATAATGGATCATACAGTGGATAAATTGCAATGCATGAGTGACGTTTATATAATGAGACTGACAGGAAATTGAATACAGAGGGAATGATAGGATGAAGGTCGAGCAGACATGACGTGGAATGGTGAGGCCGGAAGTGCAGTCGTCAGGTAAGGTCAGAAGTGGTGGGTTTAACGGGTGAATGGAATCTGCCGGCAGTCTTCTCATGGTACGCTTTATTCTTCCCCTTTTCTGTTGAACGAGAGAGAGAGAGAGAGAGAGAGATGTTAGTGGCTTGTACAAAACCCACTTTCTTTGTGCTATCCCGCGTCATTGAGCCTGTTATCTGCTCCCCAAGCGCGCGTGTGTGACAATATATGTACAGTATATATATATACATACTGTATATACATTGCCGTTAGTATAAAGGAGCCTCAGTAGTGTTTCTTGACACACTAATGCTAAATGATTCGAAAAAAATCTGCCCTTGAGCCGTTTCCATACATAATTTTGTGTATGTCGCAAATTATCTACCTTTTGTTTTCCACGTTACACCCCCTCCACTAAACAAAGAAATGGAGAGATTATTCAGACAGTTTTTTTAAATTTGCCAGCTTACTGTTATTTCAGTTTCACAAATAATTGGAATTGTACATAATATCCGAAGACGACAGCAGAATGAAGCAGTTGCTTGTCTGAATAGCCCTAGAGCTCGAAGAAAGTACCAGTGCGACGAAACCCACGGGTATGGGAGAGACGACGGAATAAGACCTTCTGGGAGGAGGTGGTGGAGAGACACTTAACAGAAAATCTCTGGCTGCAACATTTTATAATGACACGGCCGACGTTTGACATGTTGTGTGGATTCATCAGTCCTGATGTTGCGCCCATCACAGGTTGCCACCGACCACCGATTCCAACCCAAAAGCGGATTGCCATCGCCCTTTACAAGCTGGCAACCTGTGCCGAGTATAGAGTAGTTGGAGAAACTTTCGTGGTTAGTAAAACTACCGTCCATCGATGTGTATATGCTGTGTGCACCGCTATTAAAGAAAAATTAATGCGGCGTTATATCAGACTTCCGACTGTAGCGGAGGCCAATGAAATTGCATACCGCAATTCCTTGGTGCATCTTGTGCCACAGATTTACGGTGCGCTGGATGGCACGCATGTGCCTATTCTTCCCCCAACGGAAGGCTACCGCGATTACATTAATCGCAAAGGGTGGCCATCTATTGTTCTCCAGGCCCTTGTTGATGACAGGTGCATGATACGAGACATTTGCGTTGGCACTCCTGGAAGTGCCCATGATGCAGCTGTGTTTGCAGCATCGGATCTGTAAAGGTGAGCCTACCTTTCAACATCCCTTCACAGTGCGATAACAACTGAATTAACCTGCTTCCCTTAAGGTTTTTAATTAAAACTGAAATTTGAATTAATACAAAATAACGACGTTTAATCAAAAAAAAAAACTCTCTTCATCAGACCATGCGAGCCGCTCCGCCATTCTCGTTTTGATTGCACGTGATGAAAATGTGAAGCGCTAAATATTTTTTCGCAAAAACTCCTTGGATGGAAACCTGGCTAGTGTTAGTGTATCAGAGAGAGAGAATGGACAGTTTTGTTCATAATGGCACTCAGTTTTGTTTTAATTCTCTCCTTCGCTGTGACGTCCAGGGGTCCAAAGTCCATCCTATAATTGAGCTTGCCCTTTTAATTTGCTTGTTGATTTGGTAGGCCTCTCTTGATGTAACGTTACCAGCCCAGTACACCACAGTGTAGAAAATTGCACTGGCCATCATAGAGTTATAGAAGATGTCAAGGATGTCACTTCCCACATTAAAGGAATGTAATCTCCTAAGAAAAAGAGCCAGCTATGCCCTTTCTCTGTGTTCTGAGACCAGTCCAACCTGTCATTTATGCAGACCCCAAGTACTTGTAGGAGTGGACCACCTCTACATCCACCTTCTGAATAATGACCAGACATAGAGGCTCTTTGGTTCATTGAAAGTCATTTAGCAGTTCCTTGGTTTTGCTGATGTTAAGATGATGATAATTCTCATTGCACCAAGAAGCAAAGTTCTCCACCTGACTCCAATACTCTGTCTCATCCTTCTTATCAGTACACCCCATAAGTGCAGAATCATCTGAGAATTTCTGCAAGTGACATTTCAGTTGATTGTCTGCTTAGTGAATAGCAGACAAGTGTGTGAGACTTGGATCAAACAACTGTGTGCTGCTAAAATGTTATAATTTGGGCCTTAGAAGGAAGACAAAAAAAACACCTAAAAAAGAATCCAAAAAATACAAATTAAATCAAGATGATCTCCAAAGATACAGAATTCAAAAACAATTACAAATTCCAAAACAAAATTATTAATAATTAATACAAAAAACAATACTTATTACAAACCAATCCAAATATACCAAAACAAGTTATACTGTATAAACCAACAGCAGAAAATCAAAATAAAAATAGTGAAAATACTAAAAAAAAAAAAAAAAGTTTTGTGCAAAAACAGCCAAAGGGAGTCAACGTGCATAGCTAAGATATCTAATGCCACAGCATGGCACTTGGGGGGGTTTCTAAGCTGTTATTTATGTCTACGTTCTGATGTCTTGTTGGGTTTAATTTGCATTAGCAGTGATAAATGTAGTCTGGGATTTTTCTGTTACGGATGACAGAAGTTTTGAGCTACGGTTGTTATTCTCACCAATCATGACACGAGGGAGTGGCACCATGTTGTATGTTCATTAGCACATGGAAGTAGGAGAGTATTTCTGTGCTCTGTATATATGACAGTGATGACCCTATAAACTTATAAACCCGGCTCCTCAGCTCACATCTGAAGGCTGTAATTGAGGACGGAAATCACTGAAATGTCATTCCTCATAAATACGTAAACCAGCTTTATCATCGTGAAGAGAAAGTTGAAATGTGTTGGAAAAAGTTAAATTGCTACAGTGGGCAGAAGTGCTTGTCATGTTGCTTGGGAACATCCAAGTTACAGCAGTAGCCAAGACGTGGAACTGAAGATGTGTCCTTGATTAAAGTCTACTTTCATTGTGGCCAAGTAACAAACAGTTTCATCAACTTGAAAAGAAATTAAAAGGGGAGAAATGGCTGTTGATAGACAAACCATTATAATTATAGTTTGGAATCTTATACAAAAAATGATGTCTGGAGAAATGTGTTGGAACTGTTTAGATTGAAATTATTTTTTATAAACTCAGTGATAGTTATTCCTATACATTATAGGTTGGCAGAGCTGAGTGGAGAATGTTACACAGTGGAAAAAGAAAACTCAACTAAACCTAGAAAAGCTGTAGCAAGGTAAAGTATAGCAGAATTAATTTAAAAAAATAATAAAAGACGAAAGTTTCTAGCAAGCAAGAATGAAGAGATGGGTGTTGTGGTGAAATTGGTGGAACATTATGAGGAAACCTTGCTAGACTGTAACAAAGGGTAATTGCCCGACAAGTACGATAAAGTTAACTCTTATGTTTTGTGTTGAAGATCAAGCAGACAGGATTGTATGCAACTTAAAAATCTGGTGGTCCAGCATATCACAATATGTTATTACTTGTTGGATGGAAGGGTAGAAAACAGTTTGCTGCTTAAGTTGAGGGGACATTCATGCTGGAACAAACCTTCATAAAGCATTTCACAATCACCCTATGGAGATGAATTAAACTTTCAAGATTTACTTTTCAGTCAACTTGTACATCTTTTCTGAAACAGTCAATGAAACACTGCTGCCTCCTGTGGGATCTTAAGCTTCAATCAAGAATATGATCTTCTTCCCAATGAATTTTGGTTCCAGTCAAATCTTACTCTAAATATCCTTGGTGAAGTACTGGTCAGTAGGCCAAGTTCTGATTCATATATCTATGGGACTTTGTTCCATCACATTGGCAGCTTATCCAAAGTGCTTCTCCTTTTGTTATTGTCTGAGAAGTTAAGTCCATTGTTACACCTTCATTACCTCTAACCCATAATTAGGTCTTTAATGTTCTTCTTTCACAAACCCTCAAAAAAGCACACCAAGTCAAATATGCCTCTGTGTGTCCTGAGCCACAACACAACAAACACAGTGATCACATGCTGACTCTTTGAAGTATTGTGGTTAACATACACAGCAGTCAACACCAGTACCCTCAGAATCCATCTCTGCATGACTTATCCAAAAATGACACTGACAGGATATCTTAGTTCATGATTTGGCTGAGATGAAAGATAGCATTGATTCTTACTATGTCCATCTTCTGGCTCCTTATGAGATCAGAGCCATTGAAATCATTGAAGCAGGAAGTCCTGGAGCCGGTTCTTAATTCGTTTCAGGTTGGTATATGAAATTTGTTACCTTGGCCCACCATTTTTTCCTTTAGAAGAAAAGTTTTCTTTCTGAGAAGCTACTTCAAGCATCTGTGTAGGGATTTTTAGGGAGTAGTGTGTTAAGTCATAGTCCAAGAAAAATCCCTCTGCCCCATTGATGTGTGTGTGTGGGTGGTTGGGTTTTACCACCACATACCCAAAATTCATGGATTTTAAACAACAGCCCGGGTATCAGGGAGTGAACAAAAGATACTGAACGAAAGATTTTATGCTGTGTGAAAATAAAAAGCAAAAATTCTTGTTATTCATTCAGGAGTTCAGTAGCACAAAGTAACTGAGGCTTAATAATTAATTTTCACGTTGCAAGGAGCGCTGTGATGGTGGAGACAGACAGACTCACATAAACCATCGCTCCACGTGTTTGAGAAGTGCCCGTCTGCTGCGATATCATTCGGTCATTTTAACTATTGCGTCACTACATGACATAACAACTGCAAATAGAGTTTCGATAAGCACTGTCGTCTATGGATATACAAAGTGCAGCTATATTGTCATGGCATGTTTATAACGGCCGACCCCTTTACCCAGACCGGCAGGTACACAACCAAGACTATTGACTTGGCTAACCTGAGGAGACTCCAGATAATAACAAGCCATACTCCTTACAAACAGTGACGAAATAACAGGCAATGGAAAACAGTGATGTAAAATCAAGTGCAGATATACTGAACGTGAACGAACACCTGCACTACTAATCAGTTTGTTCTGTCGGTTCAGTTTTACTGTCTGATGTCTATTGTTCTAATAGATGTTGCATGTTTAGGTACACTGGCCATTGCGATGGACTGGCAACTTATGTAAGAATTGATTCATGTCTTTAAAACAATTAAAAAATGCATTGACTATATCCAGCAATCTATCTATCTGCCTAATCAAATTCAGGATTATGGAAAATTAAAGTCAACATGGCCAAAGGTAGGAAACCCAGTTTTGATCTGCAGATAAGTTTTTAAGGGGTGGGATCCCTGTCTAAGATTTCCTGGTAGAAAAGACGCACCTGTGCCAGAACACAATTTCCTGTTAGTTCAGGTCCCCAGTCTACACAGAATGCAGTTGTTAAAATAGCTTTTACATCAAGCACATTTGAGGCCATTACTCATTAAATGATTTTACATGTAACTGTAGGCCTGATGTATAGAACTCAGTGGAGGGTATGCCCTGATTTTCCTAAAAATGGCGACTGGGCTCTTTATCTTAAGCACCAAAAGAGATTGTAAATGTGACTGAGATGAGGAAGGATAATGGCAGATTTATCATAGTGGCCATGGTCTCTGCAGAGCTTGCTAGTTTTTTCCTGGTGACAGCTATGAATGTATTTTATTTGTGTGACCTCACTATCAAATATTTGGCAAATCACTATATTATACTTGGACAGTCCCAGAGTAAAAGGTGATCATGGGATACATTAGCAAAGGAAGGGACATAATATTGCTATAGTTGCCTTAAATTTTTAATGCCTCGTTAGAGGAGCTTTCTGAAGTTTGGCTTAGAATATCTTGTTCCAGAAATGAATAAAAACTTGACGTTCATCCAAAACCTCTACAGTACATTTCCTCCTGCATGTATTTCTTAACATTGGTTAAAGCAAGTTTTAACATTATAGACAAAGTTTATGTAGTAATTATATCTGCACAGTACAGATACAAACACTGGACAAGACACCAGGCCATGGCAGAACAGAAATACCACTCATGGAGGGGAAATTTAGAGGTGCCAGTTAACTTATCAGACTCGTATTTGGCAAAGGGAATTAAAAAAAATAATACACAATAAGAAGACCCATAGAAATGTTGCACATCATGATCATGGCCTAAAGAAATCTGTAATCATCTATTAGTTCAGTAAAACTACATACCAGATCAGTGAAGTGATTTGTTATATGGAAGAGAGTGAAACTAAGCATTCCACCTTTCCTCTCTTCTGATTTATTTTTCTTCCATCTGAATTCTTTTCAATAGAGGTTCAGAGTTCCTAATGCTCAGGGCTCCAAAGTAAATATCTGGAAGAAATGATGGATGTTGAAGAAGATTTTGTGCATGCATGAAAACATGAATTTAGAACCGAAAGGACGACTATGAATAAGAACAAAATAAATCTACCTGGGTTCAATCTTCCTCATTCTTAAATCAAATTAAAGCCTGACAATTTCAGTATTTCCACATAATCAATTCTTTTGGTGAAATGCCTTTACTACTATTCAATTTGTGATGCACATTGCATTTATCTGTAAAGATTTTACTGTCATTTTCATGGAACTTAAGTTATCCGTTGTCAACAGATACATCATCCATGATTCATATTGATGCATATTGCTTCTCTTGTGTTGAGAACTACAGTTAGGTCCATAAATATTTGGACAGAGACAACTTTTTTCTAATTTTGGTTCTGTTCATTACCACAATGAATTTTAAATGAAACAACTCAGATGCAGTTGAAGTGCAGACTTTCAGCTTTAATTCAGTGGGGTGAACAAACCGATTGCATAAAAATGTGAGGCAACTAAAGCATTTTTTGAACACAATCCCTTCATTTCAGGGGCTCATAAGTAATTGGACAAATTAAATAACTGGAAATCAAATGTTCATTTCTAATACTTGGTTGAAAACCCTTTGCTGGCAATGACAGCCTGAAGTCTTGAACTCCTGGACATCACCAGATGTTGGGTTTCCGCCTTTTTAATGCTCTGCCAGGCCTTTACTGCAGCGGCTTTCAGTTGCTGTTTGTTTGTGGGCCTTTCTGTCTGAAGTTTAGTCTTCAACAAGTGAAATGCCTGCTCAATTGGGTTAAGATCAGGTGACTGACTTGGCCATTCAAGAATTTTCCACTTCTTTGCTTTAATAAACTCCTGGGTTGCTTTGGCTGTATGTTTTGGGTCATTGTCCATCTGTATCATGAATCAATGTGACTGCTGTATTTAGCTGGATTTGAGCAGACAGTATGTCTCTGAACACCTCAGAATTCATTCGGCTGCTTCTGTCCGGTGTCACATCATCAATAAACACTAGTGTCCCACTGCCACTGGCAGCCATGCACGCCCAAGCCATCACACTGCCTTCCTCCACCGTGTTTTACAGGAGATGTGCTATGCTTTGGATAATGAGCTGTTCCACGCCTTCTCCATATTTTTTCTTGCCATCATTACTGGTAGAGGTTGATCTTGGTCTCATCTGTCCAAAGAATGTTTTTCCAGAACTGTGCTGGCTTTTTTAGATGTTCTTTAGTAAAGTCCAATCTAGCCTTTCTATTCTTGAGGCTTATGAGTGGCTTGCACCTTGCATTGCACCCTCTGTATTTACTTTCATGCAGTCTTCTCTTTATGGTAGACTTGGATATCAATACGCCGACCCCCTGGAGAGTGTTGTTCACTTGGTTGGCTGTTGTGAAGGAGTTTCTCTTCACCATGGAAATGAGTCTGTGATCATCCACCACTGTTGTCTTCCGTGGATGTCCAGGTCTTTTTGCGTTGCTGAGTTCACCAGTTCTTGCTTTCTTTCTCAGGATGTACCAAACTGTAGATTTTGCCACTCGTAATATTGGAGCAATTTCTCCGATGGGTTTTTTCTGTTTTTGCAGCTTACGGATGGCTTCTTTCACCTGCAGGGAGAGCTCCTTTGACCGAATGTTGTGTGTTCACAGCAAAATCTTCCACATGCAAGCATCACACCTCAAATCAACTCCAGGCCTTTTATCTGCTTAATTGATAATGACATAATGACAGACTTGACCACACCTGCCCATGAAATAGCCTTTGAGTAAATTGTCTAATTACTTTTGAGCCCCTGAAATGAAGGGATTGTGTTAAAAAATGCTTTAGTTGCCTCACATTTTTATGCAATCATTTTGTTCACCCCACTGAATTAAAGCTGAAAGTCTGCACTTCAACTGCATCTGACATTGTGGTAATGTACAGAACCAAAATGAGAAAAAAGTTGTCTCTGTCCAAATATTTATGGACCTAACTGTATGCATTCAATGCAGTTTTCCAGCAAACAACAGCAGTATTCTTCTATGTGTTTCCATGCTTCTTGTTACATTGCAGATACAGTATATTAGACTGTTTAATAAATAATTCTAGGCAAATGTGCTAGGTATTCTTACTGTCTGTATAGGTCCCATTCACTGGGCTGCGCCACATTCCACAAACATCTGCACAGTCATGGGTGTAGCCATGTGACATAATATGCAGTGTGTGGTTTATTTTTTACCTATCTCTGTACATACATTATAAGGAGTTGATAACGAGTGAAAGGTGCCATTCTGACGATACATGAGTGAGAACATTCTCAACAGGGACCTCCTGGAAAGGAAGAAATCAAACAGGCAGACAAACAATTCTTATGACAATAAGGAAAGGCTGAGTTTAATGGGAAAGTACGAATAATCAAAGTGAAAATTGCTGCAGAACAGATACTGTGTCTTGAGTTTGGGGCCGCACAGCACCACCTGGTGGTTACAGTTGGCATAGTCGGCTGGTTGGCAGAAATCTGCAACAGAAATTTTATTGTGATCTTAAAAACCCAGACCTTTAATCCCACACCTTTGACACCTACTCCTGATGCCAGAGATGGGCCATAAATCGGGTAAAAAATCCAGCCACCAGGAAGCTGATAGGTGGTTTAGGAACCCCTGGTCATTGCTGGGGAGCACATGGGACAGATGGCGCAACCCAGTGAATGAGACCTATACAGACAGTAAGAATACCTTGCAGGAGGGACACTGGATGGCCTTTTTGGTTGACTTTTTCATGAAAGAAAAGCACATGAGGTACAAACTATCAATTGGCCAAAGCCTCAAACAAATGTCATAAAGACCTGGACAAACACACTCCTTGAAAATGGAGAACCTGTGGCAGACCATCTCCAAACTTTTTCAGCTTCCTGACAGGAAGGCTGTGAGATGCAGAGAAGCCAGAGTGACGACGACATTGAAGTTGTGATCACCAACCTGAAGGCTGGAAATCAGATGCCAGAAACCCTGAAATATCAAGCAGGGGTAAGAGACTTTCTTTCTGTTGAAGTTAATGAGTTGCGGAATCAATGTCTGGACTCCGTTGCCAAATTATATGAGACAGAACAGACTATCCTGGCAAAGGGATTTCCAGACTCTATTTCCGCTTGCTGAGCGAAACCCGACGTAACATACACAAAACCACCGTATAGACTATGACTCATCACTGAAGAACGAGAGGAAATGAAGTTCCACCCAAAGAGTGACAAACTTATCTGAAGGCTGACTCAATCTTCAACACCTGGAAGAGTTCCTTCAGCCAGTAAGAACAATCCATACTATGTTGACGTATTTAAAAATCGCACTGGAGGAAATGTAGGCGATGGCCCAGGCCCACTTGAGGCTGTGGACATATACCTCCACAGCACAAAATGAAAACTGTCTAAATGTTTTGATTTGTCAATGGTGTTTAAAACTCTAGAGAACTGTAGAGAATTTTCCCACATTGAAACCTCAAGTCTCGGGGATGTCTACTCAGACTGCTTAGATCCAACATGGTAAAGAAGTTAGAACACAATGCGAAGGAGCCCCAGATGATGTTAAAGGGTGCCAATTAGCACTTGCTCCAACAGAACTAAAGCAACTTAGGGGAAAACATGACCCTAAAATTACAAAGGCCACTCAGACGGTCTCAGACTGTCCAGAGGTGGCTAATCAGGCACGCTAGCCTGTATCACGTGAGACACATAAATGCTTAACACCCCACCTACGGCAACTTCGTCAGGCAACGACATGCCTAAGAAGGGTATGTCCCAAAGAAAAACCTTCCAGGAGACAGCAGAGCATAACCAGTCAGAGGGGGCGGTGCTTCACTTGTCATATGTGGGGACACCGCTGGAGTCACTGTCCTGTATGCCGTGGTATTGTGTCGGAACCGCATTTTTTACAACAACAGCCACGAGAGCCCCTGATGACTGTGTTTTGTTTGTTTTTTTTGCAAAGGCCAGACTGTTATCGACCAAATGCCTCTGCACTACTCTTCCTCCTTGCAGGAGGTCCCCTGACCATGTTCGCCCTCTCCCCTTTAATTAATGTTATAGGATATAGTATGAGAAGGAGGACACTTGAAATCTAAAGCCATATCCTTGGTCTTAGAGATAATTATCCGTAAAAAGGAATGATCATACCACCAAAGAAACTCCTCATCAACAGGTCAATAGCTTGTCCTCCTTATCTTGTAGAAGATTCCTAATGACAGAGTCATGAGCAAATTTCAGGATATGTCTGCCCTTTTGTGAACTCCTGCTGTCATTTGTGTATAAAATAAACAAAAAAGGTGACAGACAGCAGTGTTTAGTTGTCAACGTGAACATATTTATGCTATCAGAAAAACAGCCATTAACACTCAACTCAGCTTGCATCATAATGTCATAACTCACAAAAATGGACAGACACTAGTCCCAGTTGAGGACTGGCTACAATATCAAAATACACATTCTGTTGCTGGAAAGGTGGCAGTTCAGAAAGGCCAGGACCAGGAAATGTGAGAGAAACAAAGTGCAAAACAAACAAAAAATCAGAAGCCACAAGATTGTTACAAAATGCCTAAATCCAAAATGCTAACCAAACTCTTAGTCAAAAAACAACTCCCAGAGATTAATTTTCCTAAATGACTTTTAAACAACTAAGCTATCATAAAAGTTTTTTTATGAAATCCATAAATACGAACATAGAGATTAGTCCGCAGCAATGAGGACACACAACACACTTCTAGCTGGCACATGGTAGCAATGAGGGGCCTCTTGGAAGACTTTAGGGACTTTCAAAACTAGATTTGATGTTTTTTTAGAAGAATTAAGTGGATAGGACTGGCAAGCTTTGTTGGGCTGAATGGCCTGTTCTCGACTCGAGTGTTCTAATGTTCTAATAAGTAAGAGCAATATGATTGCTGCAAACAAAAAACATAAAAAGATGGCTGCAGCATCAACAAAATAATAAACAAAAGGGTGTTGCATAAACATCAAAATAATAATGACAGTATTTAATAATCAGAATATCTTTATTGTCATTGTAACAAATACAACGAAATTAAGTGCAGCCCCTGCGGTGTCAAAATATGAATAAAATATAATTAAAAAAAGGATAAGAAGAAATAAGGTAGAACACAAACATTCAACATAAGACCTTAATTGCACAAGATGTCATCTATTGCACTGCTGCATTGGAGGTGATGAGGTGGCAATTCAGTGCCCTAATAGCGACAGGGTAGAAAGTGTTCTTCAGTCTATTAGTCGTTGTTTTGATGCTCCTATTTCTGTGGCCTGATGTCATGAGCGGGGTGTGAGGAGTCTTTTAAGATGTTTTCTGCTTTCCTGAGGTAATGTTAAAATGCAGGAAATACAACATTGTAATTAGAAATAAGTTGCTTGTTTCTTTATGTCAGTGTAATGGTTGTAAAAGACTTATTTAGATGTTCCAAAGGCCTTTTATACAGTCTCACGTCAACAATTAATTCTTAATACTAGATAGATAGATACTTTATTAATCCCAGGGGGAAATTCACAAGAATTATATACTAGATTATATTATTAATTATATACTATACTTAAATACTAGAAACTGTAGGCATCAGAGGTAACCTACAAAACAGGATCTCAAGTTGGTTGACCAGCAGGAGACAAAGATTACAGACAAGAGGAGAACATTCCACGTGGAGTGAGGACATCATTGGAGCCCCTCAGGGGTCTGTCATTGGATCGTTACTTTTTCTTCTTCTTCTTCTTTCTCTTTCTCTTCATCTTTTCCCACTTCTATGTGGAGTCAATGTGCATGATCAGCCTTCTCCATACAGCTCGATATTGTACCTCTTCTCCAGTCAGGCCCTTCTCCTTCTTTACCTCTGCTTTAGCCTCCCTCACTTTCTCTTCCCCTGTACTTCCATTCTTATCACTCTTTTGCCCACATATTCATTCTCCCTCCTGTCTATACCACTTCAAGCTACTTTCCTTTACTTTCTTAGATATCTCTCCCACTTTTATAGTTCCTCTGATTGTTTCATTTCTTATTCTCTCCTTTTTTCTAAATTTAAACACCCATCTCAGCATTCTCATTTATGCCATATCTAACTCCTCCATTTACCTCCCATGTGTCAGCTCCTTACATCATTGCTGGTCTTACTACTGTGTTAAAAAACCTCACCTTTAACCTTCTCCTTAATTCTTCAATCACACAATACTTATGATGCCTTCTTCCAATTGTTGTACTGCACTGCACTCTATGGGTTATCTCGGCATCTAATTTTCCATCTTAGGCTACCAATGATCCTAGATATTTAAATTTACCAACTCTTTTCAATAGCTATACTTGCAGGATAGCCATTAAGTTTTCGAATTTATATTAATAGCATAGATTCTGGTGTCTTCAGTAAACTTGTGAAATCAGTGGATCACAGTGAAATTTGAGGAGTAACAGACACTGAGGAGGCAGTAAAAACAATTCAAATATACCTAGACAAGCGTCAGAACTGAGTGAACGCTTGGAAAATGCAATTTAACACAGAAAAGTGCAAATGTCAGTTATAAGATGGGGAGACACTATCCTAAAGGAAGCAACCTCTGAAAAGGATTTAGGGGTTTCTGTTGACACAACGTTTTCATCATCTAAGTAACGTACAGATGCAATTAAAAAGGCAAATAAAAGTTATATCGTAAAAACTATTGCATATAATTCAAAGAACGTTATGCTTAGACTATATAATCACATCTGAAGTACTGTGTGCTGTTCTGGTCACCACAATACAAAAAATGACATAGTAGCACTTGACGCCGTGTGGAGGAGAGCAACCTGACAACCTTTAAGAAGAATCTGGATGAGATATTGGGACAGCTTAGCTATTATTAGCTAAACACACAAGCCTGATTATTTGAATGGTCTCCTCTTGTTTGCCTAATTTCTTATGTTCTTAAAGTCCAAAGTAGTATTACAGATTTTACTTGATAATTAGAAGTTATAATTACCATCAGATTCCCAATGACATAATATTCACATTCATTTACATGTATACTTGTTAAGTGCTAACATACTTAAAGAAACAGACATGTTTGTTATATCAAAAAATCTGATTTTAGATGTAAATGATACCCTAAAGAAAGGAATTGAAAAGAGCAAGTGAACAAAGTTAGGCTACATGTCGACGATAACCGACTTACCCTTAATGTATCATTTGAAGATACCAGTTTTGTTCTTTTTACTCGAGACTTAGCAGTTATTTAATCGTTGTTGTAGAGGGTAATGTTTCAACATTGGATAATTTTGCAAAATTTCAATGCAGTTATGAAACCTTTACTTTTAGTTAATTGTTTTCATTATTTATAGCTCTCCCTAAGTTAATCTTCTAATAAAATTATGAAAAATATATAAAAATGCTGTGACTGTGACCTAGCTACTTAAACCTGAACAGACTCGCGTAGGTGACATTTTCTGGCACAACCTATTCTTTTCAAACTAGTTTTTCTGAGATTATGTTTTAATTCAGAATATGTTTATTCACTCTTTAATGACAGTTTTTCACTTCACTTTTTGATCGTGATGTATTTGTTTTATAAGCACTCTATCATTTTCATTGCACATTTCACCATATGTGAAGATTGTGTTACAGTGTGCTGCACATCTCTCCAGCACTGTTAGTCCTTCGTTATTCATTTCACCATCATGATAAGAGAACCAAGCCGTGCTAAAGGGATGCTACTGTGGCGGTCGGCCCCTTCACTTTCAATTAGCTCAGTGTGTGCTACTCTTCAGCACCATCTACCGCTGAGCAGTGGAACTGCACATGACTTAGTCTGCCAGCTGAGGTGAGATGAAAAATCATTTTTGGATACTCCATACATATTTCTTGAAAGGTCAAGAAGCAATACATTTCCAGGCATTGATTCCTAAAGTGGGAGTTTTCTGCTTTCACTTTTTTGCTCTGTAATGTATCATTTCCAAGAAACAGCATTGGACAGACAGTGGAATAGGTGACTATTATAAACTACATATGGATTTTAGTAAAAGCCAAAAGAAAACTTTACAAAGATGAAAAATTAATTACTTAAAATGTGTTTTCACAGGGGCAGTTTATACATTTCTTAAAAAGAAAGAAGTTGTAAAAGATTTTCTCTGGCAGTCTTCTTTCACTAATCCCATAAAAACATTTATGAGGATTCAGCGTTTTTAGTTTACAGGAGAATGTATCCACTTTCGAAACCTGTGCCATCAGATCATCATGGAAACACTGTAATACAATACAGCTTTTGGCCAGGATACCCTGTTATGAATTCCATTGAATATGTTAGGGAATATTTTAACAGTCTGCTTGGCAAAAGCCAGCCTTTGCCCAAATAATGAGAAAACACTTAAGCAGAATTTGTTAAAAACTATTCCCAGAAGTGCATTTCTGTTAAACTAAAATCCTTACAGACTAAAAAAATGAAAATTACACAAATTTAAAACTCTTTAAGCATTACACTTAATGCGATCAAAATTGATTAATTTCACTTTGATGCCGTCTTTTGTGCATATTTATACTTAAGTTCAGTTTTTTGTGTAAGCCTTCTATGAAAAGCACTGTGTCGGGGCATTATGCAGAATTCTTTTTATGTGAAAGATTCTCGAGAATCATATCACTCTAGTCAGGATGACTATGAAGATGGACCTTATGCTGAATCTACTCTCACAATGAAGAAGAAGATGCCATTTGGCCTGCTACTTGATCCATTTAGATGATGGAGTGAGTCCCCAGGACACAGCAATCATAGACATTGGTGACATTAAAGAAAAAGAAAAGCAAACTCTAGTAGTGATCGGCAAAAAAAGTGAACTCTGGACTGGTAGTGAAGTCTGCACTAACCTCTCTTTGTATTCTTTTTTGTTCATAGTTGATTTGGTGGTTGGTCAATTTGCAATTGTTCTGTGAACAATAAATGAATACTCTATTCATTATTAAAGTCTATGCCTGTGCACTAATCCAGAATCTGCCACTGAATTGGACTGCAATAATTACTCCCTACTGGAGGCTGCGCTCATTTCACTCCCATGTTATCCAAATATGTGTCATGTATGCTTTCACCACGTTTGGCACATTTTACTTGCTATGGTAATGAACATTACACGACCAGCTCAAGGGGGTCATCATGTCAAGCCCTCTCACCCATGCTGTGAGTTTTTCTGTCACTTGTTACATGTTTGAGACTTTATCACATCACGCTCTCCCTAGAACTTTTCACATCCCTCTTCATATTTTGCTCTGGAGCCACGGCTGACAACCAACAATATACATGGCTTTTTTCTTCTGGCATTAAACGTTTGATTTTATCAGCCTCTCTAACTACACCTCTCTGTGATTTTGTGCATTTCGTATCATGAGAGATTTCACTCATGGTACAAAGATTTACGAGTTCAGACACACAATGTGGAAATTTTGTAACAGTAAATAAATTTTATTTTGAAATGAACACAGGGTGCCTCGCAGTTAGGAGACCCGTCTGGGTTCACTTCCCGGGTCCTTCCTGCGTGGAGTTGTCATGTTCTCCCCGTGTCTGCGTATGTTTCCTCCCACAGTCCATGTAGGTTAGGTGCATTGGCGATCCTACATTGTCCCTAGTGTGTGCTTGGTGTGTGTGCCCTGCGGTGGGCTGGCACCCTGCCCGGAGTTTGTTTCCTGCCTTGCGCCCTGTGTTGGCTGGGATTGGCTCCAGCAGACCCCTGTGACCCTGTAGTTAGGATATAGCAGGTTGGATAATGAATGGATGAACACAGGAATCCTGAACTGTATAAGTTGGTTATTAAAAGGATGGATGGTTGGATGCACAACTACAGCCGTGTTCATTCCAATCAGAGGATGAATGCAAAGCCTTCATTCATTTATCAAGGCTGTGTATGGTGTTGTATTAAAAGGCGATTCATCTTGCCATCATTTCATTTTGTGACACTACCAGCTAAAACAACTGCAGCTGGCAGCTGATCGGTCACATCATCACACACCACGCATGAATTGGATATTTCTTATTTTTTTCAGCTAATTCCATAAACAGATACAAGTGTTAATAATGAGCGCTTTTTTGCCTTGAAAACACAGCTGGATTTTATGCCTCTAGAGGTGTAACTGCGATGGTGGCAGCTTCTCTCTCTCTGCAAGCTCTCGTGGTTGACAATCCAGTCTTTTTTTGGTGCTCCCTCATGCACCACTAGTGCTACACGTACCACTGCTCCCTGCGATCCTGAGACGTGAGTCAGCAATACAATGGTACTACTTTGTAAATAATTCTTATTTGGCATCTAAACTGTCTTACAATAATGTTCACTGTGCAAGACGTTATTCATTTTTAACAAACACTGACTCACAAGTACAGCAAATTGTCAGTCATGCTTCGTATCTGAATGCATGTGTTCCTGTAACTTCAGAATTAAAACCATCTTATTACGACTGTCAATTATATACTGTAATCATTTATTTCAGATTTATTTTTTCTTGTTTCGGGTAAGGGAAATAATTTGAATTTTAATCTAGTCTATATAAGCTTCTTGTTTCTAACAATTATTAAATACGTAATACCAGGTTTTTTCAAATGTGTGAATTTTAATGATTGAGCCAGACCTTAGCTATCAAGCAAGAATAGTTTTTATTATTATTATTATTATTATTATTCCTAATATATTCAATGTGAGCATTTTTTTAACTTACAGTCATATTTTGCTTATTAGGTGCCGTGACACCAAGTGCACAGTAGGCTAGAACATTTTTGCTCTCTGGACTTTATTAGCAACTAAAATGACAGAATTCAGAGCCAAAGAATACCACAAGCAATGTTTTGAATTCTTCTTTAACTGTCTTGTGGAGCCACTGTGCAAAACTTGAATAAACAAATAATCTGGCACCGGGAGGAACTGATGGTGGGGAGAAACTGTGGACCTTGGAGGAAATCCACAAATTGTTATGGTGGTGCGTGTCTGTGCAACCCACAAGTGTGAGCAATCAGTGGAAATGATACACTTTGGGGGATTGGTTATAAAATATTAATCCAGTCTAGAATGTCTGGCAAGAAAAAGAAAATAGATAGAATTAGAGGCAAAACCTTGATATTGACCACACTGGTTATGTTGAATCACAGTTTTCCTATAACGCATCAGAGAAAAAAATGAAGGCCTGCCATATCTATTTAAAAGGCTAAAGGCAGGCAGAGTGACTGCATACGGCTGGTATCGCCTGGTAGGTGGGATGGAAATTTTAATCCTTAGCTGCCTACCATATGACTTTCTAGTAACTCTTAAGCAGTCCTGTCGACTGAAATGCATGAAGACGAAATTACAGAGTATTAAAATTCCAGTGGAAATGATTTTGGAAACAAGGATGTTCATTTGATCATCCAGCTTACTTGAAAAGAATATTCACATTTCAGACCTGGAAAGCTGCAGGATCAAAGAGACTTTGGATCTCAGCTGGCATGTGTTTTCTCCTCAGTCTGAGTGCAGAGCCTTTCTTTGTGAGCTGCTTTCAGCCTTTACAGAGTTTAAGGCTACCATAGCATTTACTGCAAAGGGAGACCAGAATTATCACGAGATTGCTGCTAGCATTAAGTCAATCTGCCTCATTCCTGTCAAAATATTTAAATACAAAACTAGAGTAGTTTAGCAAAAAATAAAAACCTATAGGTTTTGAAATAAATTACAGTAAGATGAGCCATAGGAGGTGAAACAGATGGTTCCGATCAGCTGAACTTCTTTTCTGGTAACATCTGAAAATGGAGCAACTAATAATTTTACCAATCACCCAAGTGTTTGGAGGTATAATTTTAAAATGCAACGTATCATTTTGGAATTTAATATCATGTTCATGATGGACATAAATAATCTTTAGGAAGTCTGCCTGTATTAAGTAATCAGTCCATATTTTTTATAATTTCTTTGCACTTGAGTGCATTCCATGCACAGTGCAGCATCCATTCCCTATTTTTCCTCATTGCAGTCACAAAGCACTGTACCCCATGGGTGCCAATCCACTGTAGGGCTCACTCACAAAATACCACTGTGTTATTGGGGAATGTGGAAGCCGCACTCTTGGTGTTCCCACCCAAACTGCCTCTACTGAAAGCCACAAAGCAAAAAAAATGATAAACTCATCAGAGAGGATCAACCAACACGAGGTCAGACACAAAAATAATCAAATTAGTAAAAAAAACGTATTTCTTGCTGAATTACAGCCTTCTAAACATTGTCACCTTCACTATACTCCCCCTCCTGATCTCTACACCGCTCTATACGTATCTTCTATTGATGGAAACAGTGCTGGAAGTCTTCTTGCTTGAGGCTCTTCAACAGGCTTGCTGTTTCTGTCTTCACTTCATCCATTGGAGAAAAATCTGTTTGGCCCCTATGTGTGCTTAGGGTGTGTGTGCGTCCGTGTGTGCGTGTGTGTGTGTGTGGGGGTGTGTGTGTGTGTGTGTGTGCCCTGTGATAGACTGGACCTCTGTCCAGGGTCTGTTCCATTCCTTCCACCCTAGGCTAGCTGGGATAGGCTCCAATAGACCCCTGTGACCCTGTTTAGGACAAAGTGGGTTAGAAGATGACTGACTGACTGACTGACTGACTGGTGGAGTAAGTAGATGAATGGATGTGAGCAATAAAGGAATATACAAATAAAAAAGCAATTGCATGTACTTATTACCATACTCGTTTTATGCTATTTCCACTTATTTTTTTATATGTAAATTGGGCACTTCTATTTTGGGCAATGCCAACTGACAACACATTAAGATATTTCGAGTATTCCTCAGAGATACAAACTTTACTTAAAGATACAGGCCCTTGTGTAATATTCCATGGGGAAGCCTATTTATTAAGCAGTTTGCTTTCCTTTCTCTTTGGATATAACCTTTACTAATATGCTTTGACAGATGGCCTCTCACACAGAAGCTCTCAAGTTAGTTCTGACGTTTATGATACTGGTAAAGCAATCAGTACAATGTACAGAAATCTTTAAGGTACATTTTGTGTAGCACCACTTTACTTTGTTATCACCACATTAATAGGCACTTTCCTAGGTGGTGGTGAAATATGAAATACCTCTGATGTTCTAATCATTTACATTTTTTCATGTTCCTCATAGTCTCTGACACCCTGTTTGGAAAGTTCAGCTGTAGACTGTGCTTTTCTTCAAGGGTCTTTCAAGTTTTGGTTAGAATTTTTGTTGAGTTGCACTGTAGAAGAAGAAACTTAAAGACTTTAATAATTTGTTTTTAACACCTCAAGAGGTTTGTAAAGAAGCAAATACATAAAATCCCCTTTGTGGTCCATGAGACCATTTCAGCTCTGGGCCTAGCTGTGAGGGCCCAGTCTTTCGCTGTCATGGATATCATTATGTCTGTTCTAGGTGGGATATACTACAGTCATATGAAAAAGTTTGGGAACCCCTCTTAACTCTTTTGATTTTTGTTTCTCATTGGCTGAGCTTTCAAAGTAGCAACTTCCTTTTAATACACGACATGCCTTATGGAAACAGTAGGATTTCAGCAGTGACATTAAGTTTATTGGATTAACAGAAAATATGCAATATGCATCATAACAAAATTAGACAGGTGCATAAATTTGGGCACCCCAACAGAGATAATACATCAATACTTAGTTGAGCCTCCTTTTGTCCTCTAGACGCTGTCCTCCTATAGCCTTTGATGAGTGTCTGGATTCTGGATGGCGGTATTGTTGACCATTCTTCCATACAAAATCTTAAAATACAATTTGATGGTTGCCGAGCATGGACAGCCTTCTACAAATCATCCCATAGATTTTTGATGATATTCAAGTCAGAGGACTGTGACGGCCATTCCAGAACATTGTACTTCTCCCTCTGCATGAATGCCTTTGTAGATTTCCAACTGTGTTTTGGGTCATTGTCTTGTTGGAATATCCAACCCCTGCGTAACTTCAACTTTGTGACTGATGCTTGAACATTATCCTGAAGAATTTGTTGATATTGGGTTGAATTCATCTGACCCTCGACTTTAGCAAGGGCCCCAGTCACTGAACTAGCCACACAGCCCCACAGCATGATGGAACCTCCACCAAATTTGACAGTAGGTAGCAGGTGTTTTTCTTGGAATGCGGTGTTCTTCTTCCGCCATGCTAAGTGTTTTTTGTTCTGACCAAATAACTCAATTTTTGTCTCATCCATCCAAAGCACTTTGTTCCAAAATGAATCTGGCTTGTCTAAATGAGCATTGGCATACAACAAGCGACTCTGTTTGTGGCGTGAGTACAGAAAGGGCTTCTTTCTCATCACCCTGCCATACAGATGTTCTTTGTGCAAATTGCGCTGAATTGTAGAACGATGTACAGATACACCATCTGCAGCAAGATGTTCTTGCAGGTCTTTGGAAGTGATCATGTAATGTAGTTACATCTTGCCTGAAGAAGGGGCCTGAGTTGCCTCGAAAGCTTGCATATTGTAATCTTTTTAGTTAGCCAATAAAAGGTGTCATTTTGCTTGGCTTTTCTCTAGCACTTGGTTAAAGACAACTTATATCTGGTGCATTTGTACTTATCAGTATGGGATGTGTTGTTAAACCTAAAGTTAAATGAGACCAAAAATGCAAAGGATAATTACCATGACAATGCCAGCAGTTACTTTTGCCTTTCAGAAGACTTGTTGTAGAAGCAAATGGAAGACATCCTGAACTACTCTGGTAACTCACATTGTGTCTCAAACTACTTGCATAATTCGGTCCCAAATTAATTTTTGTTTCTTATGCCTTCTGGGACATCATTTACTGTATATCTGATTAATAATATCTGTTAATGTTTGAAATGGTATTGGACTAAATAGGTTTGTAAAATTAATGAGTCCAACAGAGTCACTATACTACCAACCCCTACCTGTTCTGTGGGTGCTGAATAAATTGTTAAGTTTCTGTATTCCTCCAGTTACCCACAAGCCCCATAACTGGCTTGTGAGGCACCAGACCCTATCCTGGCAGCATTAGGCACAAGATGGAAATCAACTATAGACAGCACATACTGTACATGCACAAGTCACATAAGGCTAACTAAAAGCCACCATTTATTGTAACTAAACAACCAACAGATATGGTGTTACTCTGGACTTGCCAGACAATAACTCACACAAACACAGGGAGAGTGCTTAACGTCCAGATCCACAGTGTGTAACGTGATACTGGCGGATTAAATAAGATAATTAAATTAATGTAAAGATAATGACCCAGCACAGCAGACAAAGTGGAGAACACAAATAATAAATGAATTCAAAAAGTGGAGAACACAAGTAATGAATTAATTCAAAAAGTGGAGAACACAAGTAATGAATTAATTCAAAAAGTGGAGAACACAAGTAATGAATTAATTCAAAAAGTGGAGAACACAAGTAATGAATTAATTCCATACAAATCACAATAATAAATAGAAGCAATCGGATCTGTAACCTCACACCCCAGTATTCCAACACATACAAAATATACAAATAAGATAGAAGGGCTCGATATCCACACAATTCTGTCACTTCTTAAATGAAATTGTAGTCTTTTTCTTTCTTTTTTGCAGGGTCTCCAGAAGGTGTTGTCCCAGAGCAATAAAGATTGTTTACAGCTCACCCAATCTCGATCCTCTTAACTGTTCCGTCAGTTTCTTTCTGTAGCATGTCAGCTCATGAACAACTGTGTCAGACAAGTCTTTGAGATGGGCACCTCCAAACTGGAAAGGGATGCACCCTCTAAGTGAGGAAATCTCCTGTCTTGCCTTGGATAGTCCACGCCTGTATCCTCCACCGTAAAGAACGTGTTCAGTAGAAATCTATTTTTCTCCTTCTTTTTTGCGCGCTCCTTTGTAACTGCAGATTAGCGTCTATTACCATGGCAGCCTCCCAGAAATCACTGCAACTGACCAAACCTCACAAAGGTCCTCCTTATTGCTGTCTGCCTAACGTGCCTGTTTTACTCCTTTCACTTTTATATATGTGCTTGGGCAGTGACAGGGTTTACATTGATGATGACACAGAGAGACAAAACACAAACCAGAAAATACGTTATGTGGCAGTGCTAACAAGTGGCCAAGGCCAGGGGTGATGGACAGCAACAATAACCACAATGCTGCTGTGCCGCTTCTGTTGCATTTTCTTCTGTGTTCTGCATGGTTCAGTGTTGATAAGGAGGACAGGTGGACTTATGGAATTGGTCTGAAACCGTGAGGATTCCAGTTCATTTCCCACCACTGACAAGCCATTTAAACTACCAGTGCTCCAATTGTAAAAACAAATGTGTAAGCAATCATACTATGATGAAAATCAAAAGGAGCTTTGACTATAGGAGGACTGCTAGGCATGAGCTATAAGGAATGTTCAGAGGAGCTGAACCTTTGCTGTTTAAGGAAACTGAGATTAAGAAGCTTTTAAAATTATGAAGGGAATTAGTATAGTGGATCTAAGCTGTTACCTTAAAATGAGTTCATCGACAAGAACAAAGGAACACAGATAGAAACTGGTTAAGGGCAACTTTTGCATAAACCTTCCTTATTCCATGGACACATGGAATAATTTAGCAAGAGGTGTGGTAGACTGTAAGGCTTTAGGGACCTTCAAATCCCTACTGTTATCATTTTGAAGAAATTAGGTGAATAGAATTGACAGGCTTGTTCAGATGAGCAGCCTTAACTTTTCAAAATTGTTCTGATGTTCTTTTATTTTTTTTTTTAATATTTCTGCAATACAGCACAATTTTGTAACTTTATGTGTACTAGCTAACTGTAGCCCATTGTTTATTATAGCTTGTTTAAGCTTTTGGTGAATTACTGTTCAGCAAGTTAAAAAACTGAAGGATTTATTAGTTGATTCTGTGTAAACATAGGATTAACTGGTAATCACTTTTAAAAGGGCAAGCAAACAAGTAAATTCAATTAGAAAGATAAGGAGGTTCTTCAGGAACATCTGATGAGTCGTAACATTTGTAATGTGGTGCAACTGGAAAATTGGGGATTAAGATAGTATTAATGTCTTTAGACATTAATGGCTGGGTGCTCTTTTAAGACAGGACATACTTTTTTACATTGTTGCTTTAGAAATTTTCCTGATGAAAAAAAAAAAATAAGTGGGATCCAGACGATTTTTGGAAAAACAGCTGTGAACACAGGAACAGGGAATTGTAGAAATTGCAGAATAGGTGAACTAAATTTAACTGTTGATTAAAAAGAAGAAGAAGAGACTACACAAGGCAGCACATTTCCAGCCAAAATGAAAATGGAAAAATTCCAAGTAAGCCAAAACTAAAAAGAGCTTCAACAATATCTGCAATATGAAGCCTTTTGATGGAATGACATTCTGTTCAAAATCAGTTCCTGCCTTCTCTCTGTGGCTGCTGGGGTAAATTTGAGTAGATTAACATTTCGTTACATAAGAACATAAAATGTTTTGATAAGAACAAAACTTTTGGCGTAGCATGGCTCTAAAGGGTTTATCCAACTACTGTTCCTTAAAAAAAATATGGACTCTGAACTTCAAGGTCTCCTGAGGCTTCTTTCTGCACCAGAATACAAAGCAATTGGCCACATTTATTAGCAGTTCTTACCTGCATTCAAAATTGAATCCTAATCAGCAATTAAATGTGCCCGTCAACCTTTTCATACAGTTAAGTCCATAACTATTTGGACAGTGATACAATTTTCATAATTTTGGCTCTATTTGCCACCACAAAGGACTTGAAATGAAGTAATCAGGATGTGATTGAAGTATAAACTTTCAGCCTTAGTGCAAGGCGTTTAACAAAACATTGTATGAGCCATTTAAAAAGACAGCCATTTTTATACATAGTCTTGGTTGAAAATCCTTTGCAGTCAATGACTCCCTGAAGCTTGAACCCCATGGCCTTCTTCAAGTGCCGGGTTTCCACTCTGCTGATGCTTTGCCAGGCCTTTACTGCAGCCATCTTCAGGTGCTGCTTGTTCATTGGAGTTACTGCCATCAGTTTTGTCTTCAGCAAGTGAAACGCATGTCCAATTCAGATGAGGTCAGTTGACTGACTTGGTCATTGAAGAATATTCCATTTCTTTGCCTTTAGTAGTGGGGTGTTTAGAAGTGGGGCCTGAGCTGCCTTGAAAGCTTGCATATTGTAATCTTTTTAATTAGCCAATAAAAGGTGTCATTTTGCTGGATTTCTTTGCCTTGGTTTGCTGTCACAGTACGTTTTGGCTCATTGTCCATCTGTACTGTGAAGTGTCACCCTATCAGTTTTGCAGCATTTGTCTGTATCTGAGCAGACAGTATAGCGCCCTGTACACTTGAGAAATCATCCTGTAGCTTTTGTCAGTAGTCATATCATCAATAAACACCAGTGACCCACATCTATTGGCAGTAACGCATGCTCATGCCATAACACTGCCGCCACCATGTAATATGATAACCAGATAATATGGTATGCTACAGATCATGAGCCGTTCCTTCTCTTCTCCATATTTTTCTTTATCCGTCATTCTGGTACATATTGATATAAGGTTCATTTGTCCAAAGGAAACTGTTCCTAAATAGACTGACATTTTAAAAATATTTTCTGGCAAAGTCTAATCTGTCCTTCTATGTTTGAGGATTACCAATGGTTTGCAGCTTGTGGTAAACCCTCTGTCTTTACTTTCATGAAGTCTTCTCTTGATTGTAGACTTTGGCAATGATAGGCTTACCTCCCCGAGAGCGTTCTTGATTTGGTTAAATGTCTTGAATTGTTTTTTCTTCTCCAAGGAAAGAATTCAGCGCTCATCCAGCACAGTTGTCTTCCATGGTTGTCCAGACCTTCTGGTGTTGCTGAGCTTACCAGTGTGTTCCTTCTCTTTAAGAATGTAGCAGATAGTGCATTTGACTACTCCTGGTGTTTCTGCCGTCTCTTTGATGGGTTTGTTTTGTTTTCTCTACCTAGTGATGGCCTGTTTACTTTTACACTTGCATGGACAGCTCTTTGGACCTCATATTGAGAGTTCAGAATGTCAGCTTCCACATGTGGAATCAACTCCAGACCTTCTACCTGCTTAATAGTTAATGAAATATTGAGGGACCTGCTCAAACCTGGCTATGGAACAACCTTTCGGTCAATTGTCCAAATATTTTTAAGCCCCTGAAAATGGGGGGAGCATGTATATAAATGTCTGTCATTCCTAAGTGGCTCATACAATATTTCTGTTAAACCCCTTGACTTAATGCTGAAAGCCTATATTTATAGAGACAAAATTATGAAAATTGTGTCACTGACCAAATTTGTATGGACCTAACTGAATTAAACAAGAAAAAGAATGCTCTAATCAACTGTATTTATTCTCTTTATTATTCCCAATTCTCCAGTTTGAGCTTGGATAAGACCATTAAAGAAACAGAGTGTTCATCCATTTTCTCCAAATCTTTGTCACGATTAGCTGGAGCCTATCCCTGCCACTCTGAGTGTAAGGAAAGAGCTATCCATGGACAGGGTGCTAAAGCATTGTAGGACCCACTCACACACAGGCTCACACTCAAACAGGGCCAAAACCGACATACTGATTAACGTAACAGGTACATCTCTGAGGTGTGGGAGGAAAATCAGAGTAAGCAAATAAAAATATGTACAGGCCTGAAGAGAATGTGCAAATGTAATCGGACAGCAACTGGACTGGGAGTGCTGTGCCACTATGCAAACCAGAAACTGAACACGGTTTATATAAAAACTAGGGGGCTCTGCCCCCTGCTCGCTTCGCTCGCCAACCCCTGGTGTTGGGTAATTACAAATAGCGTGATGTATGTATGAGATATAGCATAGTGTGAAGGTGTAGATGACGCATATAGGAAGCAAAGAATAAACTGCATGGCACAGTGTAAAGATTTATTGGAAAATTTCCTTGTACACACATTAGTAGTAAAGATGGTGTCTTGTCCTTGAATGAGTTTTCGTTGGCATGGATCATTTATAACCTTAACCATAACGTCAGATGAACGTCGAACTCGTGAGAAGGCCACATAAAGTTGTCCATGTCCAAAAACGGGCTCAGAGAGGTAGATGCCAACCTTGTCCATGGTTTGTCCTTGTGATTTGTTGATGGTCATGGCAAATGCAGGTTTAATGGGGAACTGTCGCCGTTTAAGTGTAAAAGGTAATTCTAGGTCAGAACTTGTAAGGTCAATTCTAGGAATCAGAACAGTATTGTTAGCATGTGATCCTGTAAGAACTTTTGCTTCAATAACATTGTGTGTCATGGTGTTGACGACTAAACGTGTACCAATGCATAAACCTTGTTTAGTGTTAAGGTTTCTTAATAGCATGATTATTGTTCCGATATTAAGGTTAAGATTCTGTTGTGGTAATCTGGCTGGGTTAATAGTTTTCAAATATTGTAAGGGGAAATTAAGATGGTCATTGTCGTCATCAGAGTCAACTTTGTCAGAGCTTAGAAAGAGCCGTGCCTCTCCAGGAAGTAATGCAATGACTTGGTTATTTATGTGATGAACATTAATATCTTTTGGACATAATATAGTCCGTTGTGTTAAAAGGGGTATTTGGTCTAATGAGATTGTTGTTCCAAATATCTCCGTAACTAAGTCATCGCAGATAAAGGCTTGAGGAATTGTAATAATATCTGGGTGAAGTCCATCTGTATTGGTGAGTGTCCCATCTCCCAGTTGTAATAACTAATTGTTATATTCTGGATCTGGACATCGCATGTTTTGTGCCAATTGTATCTTTTGAAAGCAATGCCAAATGTCCGCATATTTTAAGGTGGACTGAACAATAGCTGAGCGCATGGCATGTGGAACAATAGCTAAGCACTGTCTAAAATCTCCTCCTAATAAAAGTACCTTTCCCCCAAAGGGAATATTATTATTCATTAATGTTTGTAGAAGTTTATCAATGGTGTTGAGTAAGTGACTGGATGCCATTGTACATTCATCTATAATTAACAGTTTTGCAAGACGGATGTCACGTGCATTGTTACTGTTAATTTTCATAGTGGATACCGATGTTTCTGTGATTGGGACCGGTATTTTGAATAAGGAGTGACATGCGTTTTTGGAGCCGAGATATTTTTTCTTCCGCGGTTTCAGAAGCGCGTTGTAGGTGCCGACATGTATTGTTTTTTTCATGCGGGTTCGTGGTTGTGGTCCCACTACTCGAGCCGTATCGTTTTGTACCCGTGATCGTGAATTCATGACTTGTTTGTTCTTTATCGTTAGTAATATGGATAAGTAATAAGGAGGATCGCACTCACTGTTAATATGGAGCCTTTTCTGTGGTTGTATGGTTAATAGTGCATCATTGTAATGAGATTCACCTATGCTGTATAGTTTGAACATGTTTAGATGACGTATGTTTAATACGGACTGTTCGTTTCTTCGTATTATTACTCATCAGGTGTCGCGCCTGTATATGTATTGTAGTCCGGTCTCTTGTTGTTTATGTATGACGTCGTTTGTCGGCGTGCGTCTTTTTAGAAGTGCGTGGAATGTGCTGTATAGTCTGTACGTTGATTTCAGATGCGAGTTATAGGCGAATGCTTCTATCGTAGTATCTGCCGTTTTCAGAAACACAAATCTCTTTCTGTAATATGTTGGGTTTGATGTGTGACCCTTTGAGGACTCCGTAGTCTGTCACGTTTAACTGTGGTGTGGGGGTGTGAGTCCTCTTTTTCAGTACTATCTCGGACTTGATTTGTGAAGTTTTGTGGACTCCTTAGACTGTCCCGTTTCACTGTTAGGCGGGGATAATCTGATTCAAATATGTTGTGTTGTCCGTATGTGTGGGGTTTTTGTATGATCTCGTGTGTTCGTTTTTGGTTGCTCTTCCGTTTTTGAGCCTCAATCTCGGGCTCGATGGGTGACCGTGTGTGGAGTCCGTAGTCTGTCCCGTTTCACTTTGGGGTGTGTGTCTGACTCCTCTTTTTTGTGTGATATGGGCGCGTTGCCTCATTTCTTATTTCTGTTAGTGGAGGGGTGCTTTGTGTCTCATTTCTTATTTATGTTAGTATGTGAAATCCGTAGTCTGTCCCGTTTCGTGTGCTATGGGCTTTGTGTGGCGCTTGTGTGTGACTCCTTGTTTTTGTGTGCTAGGGGCGCGTTGCCTCATTATTTATTTCTGTTAGTGGAGGGGGGCTTTGTGTGTCGTGGGTCTGAATCCTCCTTTTTGTGTACGTCCCGTTTCGTGTGCTATGTCCGTAGTCTGTCCCGTTTTGTGTGCAATGGGCTTTGTGTGGCGCTCGCGTCTGACCCCTTTTTTTTTGTGTGCTAGGGGCGCGTTGCCTCATTTTTTATTTCTGTTAGTGGAGGGGGGCTTTGTGTGTCGTGGGTCTGAATCCTCTTTTTTGTGTGCGTACCGTTTCGTGTGCTATGTGGCGCTTGCGTCTGACTCCTTTGTTTTTGGTGTGCTAGGGGCGCGCTGCCTCATTTCTTATTTCTGTTAGTGGAGGGGGGCTTTGTGTGTCGTGGGTCTGAATCCTCTTTTATGTGTGTGTCCCGTTTCGTGTGCTATGGGCTTCGTGTGGCGCTGTGTGCCATGGGTTTGTGTGGCGCCTGCATCTGACTCCTTTTTTTTTGTGTGCTATGGGCGCGGCGCCTCATTTCTTATTTTCCGTTGCTTGTGTGGGGTTTTTGTATGATCTCGTGTGTTCGTTTTTGGTTGCTCTTCCGTTTTTGAGCCTCAATCTCGGGCTCGATGGGTGACCGTGTGTGGAGTCCGTAGTCTGTCCCGTTTCACTTTGGGGTGTGTGTCTGACTCCTCTTTTTTGTGTGATATGGGCGCGTTGCCTCATTATTTATTTCTGTTAGTGGAGGGGGGCTTTGTGTGTCGTGGGTCTGAATCCTCCTTTTTGTGTACGTCCCGTTTCGTGTGCTATGTCCGTAGTCTGTCCCGTTTCGTGTGCAATGGGCTTTGTGTGGCACTCGCGTCTGACTCCTTTTTTTTTGTGTGCTAGGGGCGCGTTGCCTCATTTTTTATTTCTGTTAGTGGAGGGGGGCTTTGTGTGTCGTGGGTCTGAATCCTCTTTTTTGTGTGCGTACCGTTTCGTGTGCTATGTGGCGCTTGCGTCTGACTCCTTTGTTTTTGGTGTGCTAGGGGCTTGTTGCCTCATTTCTTATTTCTGTTAGTGGAGGGGGGCTTTGTGTGTCGTGGGTCTGAATCCTCTTTTATGTGTGTGTCCCGTTTCGTGTGCTATGGGCTTCGTGTGGCGCTGTGTGCCATGGGTTTGTGTGGCGCCTGCATCTGACTCCTTTTTTTTTTGTGTGCTATGGGCGCGGCGCCTCATTTCTTATTTTCCGTTGCTTGGAGGTGGGGGCTTTGTGTGGCGCCTGCGCACTACGTCTTTTGTGTCCACGGCCCGTGTCCCTGCGTCCATATCCGGTTTACCATTCTCGTTTAGTAATATGGATGTATTTATCAGACAATAAAAAATCATAATTTTTTAATAATGGAAATTGTACATATTTTTGAAATTTTAAAACCTCCCATTTAAAAAACATTAATTACTGATATATTTTGTATTTTATTCTTCTTACATGCGAGGAATGTCTGCTCCTGATGGCAAAACAGAGCTCCAAATGCAAGTTATTAAAATGGCAGGAGAGTCATGTGTGCTTGGAAACACATCATTAAATGAACAGCTAGAATGGACCTCTTCAGCAACACCAACTCCCTTCTCCTCCAGCTTGAAATTGTACCAGGTAAGGTAAATGATCTTCATAACTGTTAAAGTAAAAATGCAAGCAAAGAAAAGAAATAGTCACTTGAATTTATACAGCAAATGAATGGAAGAAGTAAAGGAGATCCTAAGCATGGACTCTGTAAGTGTTATGCATGCAATAAATAAATGTGTACTCAGTATTTACATTGCACTAAAATCAACATCATACCTACATTATCTGTACATTATAAATATTCAGTATTTCATTGAGACTATAATTTAATGGCAAACTGTCACAATAATAATTCTTTGCATTTATATAGCGCTTTTCTCACTACTCAAAGCGCTCAGCAATTGCAGGTTAAGGGCCCAACAAAGCAGAGTCCCCTTTGGCATTTACGGGATTTGAACTGGCAACCTTCCGATAGCCTCAGAGCCACCACTTCGCCTCTGACCTACTATGCTTCATGGTTAACACTGTTACAGCTCAAAATATTTGCTAAAGACTTCAATATAAATTTTAACTGTTCATGTGGCACTTAGTAATTTTCTTTTTAAGAAATATTACCTACAATTAGCCACAGACTTTCCACAGCCTGCAGCTGACAATAGCACATCAATGGATGCAATTTTTCCATCTGTTGAGTTGGAATATGGTGTCTATGAGAGCAGCTTCATTCAGCACAAATCTGTTTAGGCCCATGAGATTGTCAAACGCTTGGAAAAAATACATACAAGCATTTTATGTACTCTGCTCATACATGTGATTGCATTCTGTTGTCGCTGTTATTTTTGAGTATAACTCATGGTTACTAAAATATTTAGTAAACTATGATGGCTGCTTTTGATAAGTAAGCAAACACAAATACAAACACCACAGAACAGTTAACTGTACCTGATTGTAACACTGTGCATTGGTTTCCTTGCTTTGCCTCTTTTGTGGAGCAACAGTTTGCTTTTAATTATCCATTTGTTCTTTTTTTTAAGTATATTATTCTTAATTTACATTTCATCTTTGTTACTCTCAAGTTTCAAAATCAGCTGAAACTCAATCACCACTGCATGCCTGTATTTCTCAAATGCATTTTGTAGCACTTCCACATATTGCCTTTCTTTTCAAATTTGTTTTGTGTTTGCTTGTTGTTTGAAGCTAATGTTCACAGCTATACTTACAGTATATTTTAATAAGAACTTCCTAAATAGAAGTCACTGTAGTTAGCAGGTTTATCTTTTTTTTAATCCTTTTAATAAAATGAGTTACTTAAAGGACATTTTAAATTGTCACATTTGCAGGGAATGCTGGGGATCGCGGTCTAGTGGGGACGCCCTGCTGGGTCCTTGGGAGCCAAAAGGAAGTACTCCTGAGTCTTTAATAAAAAGACGCGCACTGCCCTGTCCAGAACTGTCGCAGTCAGGAGAGAAGCTGGGCAACACTCACCTGGGAGGAGTGAATGGGAATAAAAGAGAAAAAGAGATTGGAGAAGAGAGTATTTGCTGGCTGAACAATAAATCAGAAACCTTTTTCTAAGGTGTTGTTGTTAGTAAACCTTTTATTTAAACCAGGACTTGTGTCACTGAGGTCGGATTTGAGGTTTGTGGCGCTGTGACACCCCCCTACTGGTCACAAGGGTTAAAAGCATTGTAGACAAACCATCCATCCATCCATCTTCCAACCCGCTGAATCCGAACACAGGGTCACGGGGGTCTGCTGGAGCCAATCCCAGCCAACACAGGGCACAAGGCAGGAAACAATCCCGGGCAGGGTGCCAACCCACCGCAGGACACACACAAACACACCCACACACCAAGCACACACTAGGGCCAATTTAGAATCGCCAATCCACCTAACCTGCATGTCTTTGGACTGTGGGAGGAAACCGGAGCGCCCAGAGGAAACCCATGCAGACACGGGGAGAACATGCAAACTCCACGCAGGGAGGACCCGGGAATCGAACCCAGGTCCCCAGATCTCCCAACTGCGAGGCAGCAGCGCTACCCACTGCGCCACCGTGCCGCCTGTAGACAAACCACCCTTACACTATTTTTAGGCTATTTTTATGGCAATCGCAGCAACATGGGTCACAAGGATCAACCCTCAAGGGCACAGTGATGGGCCTTTTCATAGTTGCTATTCACCCTGTCCTAAATGTCTTTGAAATTTGGAAGAAAAGATTTCAACCCATGACTTTGGGTGACTGTATTGCATTTTTTGTTTTGTATACCATATGCTTAAACCAATCTGCAGTAGAGCATGGGTGGCACATTTGGGCTCAAGGGTAACAGTCCACTCCACGCCTTCCATTTTGCTTTTGCTTTGTAAGTGCCACCGGAAATTAGTGACCAGTGGCATTTACAATTTCTAATGCAACAGACGAAATCCTTACCTGTTTTTAAAGACCCCTCCATACAGCGCAACTCATAGCAAATAAATTCCTTTCATTTTCCTTTGGAATCATGTCTTATGTCTTCATATGTTGTTGTTTTTTATACAAGTAGGACCAGTGATATAAATACACATACGGCAGAGCTTCATTTGGTTTTCAAGTCTTTTTTGAAAATGCTTGTTTCTGAACTTATAAATAGCTAGTGCACAAATTACAAACTTCCTCTGAAAAGCAATCGAGATCTCAATACCCTTGCTGTAACAAATGCAGAACTAAAACCATTAGACAAGGCTGATTATCAATGGCATGCAAAAAAAAGTAGCCTGATGTACGGTAAGGAGGCAACAGCAAACGTAGCCAGCTGAAGTTAGCAGGGAGTCTCCCCGCATGCACTGGAGAGAAGATGTGCCAGATGCTTTGGAACAACGTATTTGGAGTGCTGCATGTTCATAGACTACTTCAACGTGAGGGATCCTTGGAATAATATCCCATTGCAAGGACTCCTAAAAAAAAAAAAAGGGAAAATTCAGCAACTGCTGAAAAACTCCTCTGTCCATACCCCAGAGATTGTTGCCAACATTGTGGATCATATGGGAAGAAGTCCTCACAAGTCAAAGCAGCGATTATCACAACAGATTGATGTGTCATGAAGGCCATGTCAGCATGTACTCCATGATTTGCAGGATACTTTTGTGTGCACCACCCAGTATTTCATGTGCTGATTTTTGCCCTGTTTGGAATCAAAAGTAAAAAGAACAGAAGAACATAAAAAACTGACCAACGAGAGGAGACCATTCAGGCCATCAAGCCCACTTGTAAGTCTGTAGAGTTACAGAATTGTAGGGAAGATGTTCTGTTTTATTTGTATTATTGTGGTTGTGGATTTCCTCTTTCTCCTTGACTTTAGTAGTCACTATAACTTAATATTTCCACACACGTCAAGATTTGCTATCACACATACTTAGATTTCATCTTTGAAAGTCGCTATATTAGCCTGGAGCTCACTGTGAATGGGACACCACGTCACTGTGATTTTACACAATTACAGATGCATGTATTGCATATATAAAATAATTTTAACACATCTGATAGGAAATCCTTATGGTTTAGAGGTTTCAGCCAAATGGAGGAAAACTGAAGCGCAGAGGCATATTGGATATGTCATAACAGTGAGAAGCAATCTGTCTTCATAGCTGGACCAGTGTCATGGCCTAGCTCCTAGAATTAGTGACCAGGAGATCAGAGTTGTAGTGTTCAGGCTGTACCGCTAAGTGACCACAGCGTTTTAAGGGTCACCCTTGACCTTCACAGTAACTTTAGACTTGGGATATGGTAAAAATGGCTAAGGAAGACAGGAAAGGCTTTCCGTATTAAAAAAAGAAAATGAATGGCCAAGACCAAGGAAGCTTTGGAGGGACACACTGCTACCGCTGAGTAGACAAGATGCCTTACTTGACAGTCATTAATATTACTGTTTGGCAAGAAAAATGGCCTGAAATGTCAACAAAGTGAATTGTAGTATTGTGCTAACCCCAATGTATTGTCTCTTGTTTGTACCTAAACAGGAATAAAAGAAAAACAGGGCTACTATAATCGATACAGGAGGAAACCCATGTGGCCACAAGGAGACCGCACAAACTCAAAACATAATACAGTCCAGCTTAGTGTCAGACCTGGGCTGTAGCACTCGGATTGTACATCTCCAGTGTGCTATCCCACATCACAAGATGTAGTCACATAATACTATAACTGCATACACTCAAACATCTGTAAGTTAAACATATTTTAGCAGATTTCTTAAAAAAACTTGTCTCTGCTTCAACTACATTCTGAACTGAATGGCCCCTGAAAATGGATTTAGTTCCATAGATTACCTATGACACTTTGAGACGATCCAGAGGCATAGAAGGACAAAAAAGGTTACAGTCTTAAAATATGCTGGCACATCACAGCCAATCTGTGTAGGGAAAACCAGGATCTCATTCAGAATCTGATATGGGTCAGTAATAGCGAGGCTTTTCAAATGCTAGCTCATTCTCAGATCACCATGTCAAGGAAATGGACTTTGGTGTTATATGTCTTCAGCCTTTATTACCAGTGGGCCACGAGTCACCCCCTTGAAGGACTCGAGCTGTAGCTGCTTCTCATCAAAGTGACATTTTGCTGCTTCGACTGCCTCCCTTCTCAGAGTTGCAAGTTGTTAACAACACAGCCAAAAATAACTGGTTAGACTGAAAAAAGCTGACTTATAAAAGGATTTTTAAAGGTATTTTATGACTTTACCATGAGAAAGAGGAGTAGGACAGCTTAGTGAATAAAACGGCCTAAAGTAATACTGCAGTACTGCATCTCTCACTCAGAAAAATAGTATGAAAAATCATAGATGGAATACTTAAACACTCAACATTATTCAGACGTTTCATTGTTTAGATGTAGGGATGGTCAAAACATTTTATGTTCAGCAAGTAAACTATTTTTATCTGATGTACATAACACTTTCTTAAAATTAGTTATTTGTTATTACCATGTTTTCTACACTTGACCAATGCCACATAGGCTCAGTGTGTTGTACAGGCGGGCCTGTTAAAGTGCAGTGAGCGCATGGTGGTCACCTATTATTATTATTATTTTTCTTTCTAATGACTTTATCCAAGGCAACTTACAACGTCTGAGATACAGTTGGTTACATTATTTTTGTTTTTCCAATTGGAGCACAGGCATGTGAAGTGACTTGGTCATGGTCATGCAGTGTCATAGCAGGAATTGAACCCACAACTTAAGGGTCTGCAGTCCAAAGCCTTCACCACTACCTGCCACATCTTAACAATAGGAAAACCAAGGAACTTGTTTTTGACTTTGCCTGCACCAAAGATCCTCTCTGTCCGGTCACTATTCAAGGAGTGGATGTAGAGGTGGTCCACTCCTACAAGTACTTGGGGGTTCACATTAATGACAGGATGGACTGGTCTCGGGACACAGAGAAACTAAAGGGCAGAGTAGGTTTTTTATTTTTCCTTAGCAGACTGTATTCCTTTTAATGTGGGAAGTGACATCCTTCACATCTTCTATAACTCTGTGATGGCCTGTGCGATTTCCCACATTGTGGTGTACTGGGCTGGTAACATCAATTCAAGACTGGCCCATCGAATCAACAAGCTAATTAAAGGGGCAGGATCAGTTATAGGACACTCTCTGGAGAGAATGAAAACAAAACTGAGTGCCATTATGGACAATGCTCTACATCTTCTATGTGAGACACTAACACTGAGGACTCTCAGCCAAAGAATCATTCAGCAGAAGTGTGCCAAGAAACGCTAGGGGGACTCCTTTGTACCAAGAGCAGTACATCTGCATAACGCCTCACTGGGACTCTGACAGCTAAGTCAGGGCTTTTCTTTGCTTTGATTCTTCTTGCTTTATAGTCGTTCTGGTGTGTCTTTAGCCCGAAGTGTGTGAGTATATTTAGTTACTTATTTATGTATTTATTCATTTAAAGAGCTTCTGTAAAAAGCCAGATTTTCCCCTGGGGACAAATAAAGTTCTATCTATCTACCTACCTAATACATTATCAATAAATCATCTTTGGCAACACCCAACAAAGTAAGACCCAGGGAAGCTCTTTATTTTGGATTCTTTTTTTGTTCCTTTGATATCTTCATTTCTGTCTGTCTTGTGCATGTTTTAATTTTATAATAAATTGAGCTTTTTTTGTATTTTAGGCTCCTCACCATTATCCCATGCATTGAAAGAGACACCATGAAGAACCTCTTCTTTAAAAATACACTCTGTGTGTAATGTATAACTGTAATGAAAAATTCTCCACATGTGCAAACTAATAACTGCAATCTGAGAAGAAATTAAATTAGAACAAAATTCACTGACTTAAAAGATAAAACCAAGTAACATTAAACAAACAAGCACAATTTTCCTTGACTATATTCATAGTAAGTGTGGTCCTTAGTTGTGAACTGGGAAATTTCTACTATTAATAATGTTTTTTTTGTTTTTTTTTCCAAATTACATTATAGGTATTGAACAAGAAGGGAGAAACATATCAATGTTGCAAACTACAGTGGAATTGTAATATGCAAAAATCTGAAGAATATGTTTACTGTTTTACATTTTTTCTGGAATAGATTAATGCCATTAAAGCACCTAAAGCAAAAAAGAAGGCCCATGCACTAGGTATGTGTGCATTTCTTTCTTTTTTTTAAAGAATGTTATTAATATTATGCATTTTTTAAATATATTCAGGGCATTGGAAATAGCCATAACCAGTCCTGACTGAGAACATAATTTAATTTTTTGGTAGTATAATACATTTAAGTAAAGCATGTGGCCTCTGCATAGCTGGATTGAGACATTTAATTGGAGGGGCTGGGGTTAATAGCTAACCTGGTGGTTACATTTCATTGCTGATCTAATAGAAATGAAACAGGATGGATTTGGGGATATTTCATTAATCTGTCTTTCCTTTCACGAGAAAGGAAATTAAACCAAATGGAGTTCAAATTTGCTCCACTATTGTGCTCAGGGCTTTTTTGGACTGCTTTCTCCCTGGCAAGTTTAAACCTGATTAGACACACAGAATTATTGTACCCACAGCACAGGGAATCCATTTTTGAACCCGTTTAATCCAGTTCAGTGTTTTGGGAGCCGGGTCACCTCTCTCTCTCTCTTTGTATATAACCAATATATATAATAAAAATAGATAAATGTTTAGGTGCATAGCGATATACTGTATAACTTTATATTTACGAACAACTGTGCCTAGATACTGTATATAGATTTGTAATACTAATACTGTAAACAGCAAAACTGAAAAAAGTTATACCCAATGTAAACACATTGAAGAGTGCATCTGATTCTACTTTTTATATTCTCTAAATTTTGTCAGTGGTATACTTTTAGAATGCTTTTACAATTATTTTGAAATAAAGGAACAGAATATTATAAACAACTGGTGACCAACCAGGTACTTCTTAGTGTTCTGTTTACTCCCTTGAAAACAAGCCAAATTTGTCAATTTTTTTTCTTAGCAAGCAAACATTTAATTATGTACAAGCCATCCCTGCGGCTCTGCCCATGTAGTAGTGAAACAGGACAAACTTTAAAAATCAATAAACAATAAGGTATCGCTAGCTAAGCGTAGGCAAGTTACGCTCCAAAACACAGAGGTAGACTGACTCCCCACTCCTGACGTCACGCTTCCCCCTCCCCTCAGCCTGCAGCCTTTGTCTCGGATTAGCCCAAATATATATATTAGCAAGCGAACTATAATACGCAGTGCAATGAGAGAAGTCGCAAAATCAACTGGAATGTTCAAGCAACTTTTAGAAAAATCTAGTTAAGTAGTTCTCTCGTTTGCTAGCTAAGCAGATGTAAGATACACCTTGAGGCTGGCGCATGAATGAGGAGGGCCCCTCCCCTCGGCCCGCTGCATCCCTCTTGGATTCGCACAAAGAAATCGGTACCGCAAGTGAACAATCAAACTTAGTGCGATGAGAGAAGTCGACCGCAAAATTTTCAAGCAAATTCTAGAAAAAAACCCTGCTGCACTGAGGCAGTACCCATCACTTGTGTGGCACGTTCTGAAATAGTCGCCAATGCGCATCCCAATGTTGCAACTGGGACAAGAGAAGCATGTCTCTTTGTGCACTTTTCATATAATATTTGTTCAGTTTTTTGCAAATAAGAGGTTAGAATGTCAATACCTGATACGCATGATCACCGACACCCATTGTGTTATTGTAGGCTTCCCCCGTGCAGGGCTTAGTAATATCCACATTTTCCCTGACATGCATATTGACAGTTGCTGCATTGTGAACAGTGCTTAGGAGGCTGACATCTTACCTGTCCTTCCAGTTGATCACAATCATTTTACCTTTTTCACCAGGCATATCATGGGGGATCGGTTGTAGTTTCACTATCTGCATCAACATTTGATGACCAATTCACATTGTCATTCAATTAATTGTTCTTTTTCAGCTTGTTCTAAAACTGGCTTTACAGATTTTCGTTTCAACACCATTGTGTGTTTTGGGTGAAGGGTCTGGCACGCTCATGAATATTGATTAGTTACAATAAAGTGGCCAAGCGCATAGAAATATTCCTGATTTGTTTTGCATCATGATATTATTTAATCCACAAGATGGCAGCAGAATACCATCATGAGTGTTATTTAGGCTTAATGTTGTACATTAGATCATAACAGCTTAACCAAAGAGACACTCTGGGTTTACTGTTTGTACATAGAATTCTGAGCTCGTGAGAGGCTCTGGGTTAATACCAAGAAGGTTAACAAAATAAGTCAAAAGCAAAATAAAATTAAAAAAAAAAACAACTTAACAATAAGGATGTTTTGCGTCCTTGCAATTTGTCAGTCCCAAAAGGCTTCTCCATCTCTGAGTTCTTAATGCTAAATGAAAGTTGTCCTAATAGATGCCGACTTCCAGCCCCTTTGCAGGATTGTACCGGAGTTGATGTTACGGCCTGTTCCAGGATTCATCCTCTGGAGTGCAGAGAAGAGCTGGAGAGCGATTGCTTTCACCCTACCATGTGGTCGACTATCTTATCTTGACAGATTAGTGTTTAGTCGCACCCCAAGTGCTCATGTGTGACACTGCATGCTTGTTCTAAAAGAATGTCTAAAAACTCAGGAAAGGGATGTGTTTTATTTTCCATAAATAGGACTTTTCTTTCCTATTATGAATACAAGATTACTGCTTACATCTATAGTTGACTTTTGTATCGTCAGTTTAATTCAAAAATAGGGAGAAGGAAACTTGAAATGTTCAGTGTGATCAATGTGAATAAATGTATCCATTTTCTGACCAGCTTATACTATTTAGTGTTCTGCAGAGCTGGAGTAGTCCCTAACCGCGTTAAGAACAAGGCAGCAACCATCCCTGGAAGGGACGCCAGTCTGTCACTCATAAGAGGCCAAATCATAAGGAGAAGGAAAGAACACAGAAACACAAGGAGCTCACGCAGACAGTGACTGTGATTTAAGCCTAAGACATTAGAGCTTTGAGGCAGCAGTGCTAATCGTGATGCCGCCACACTGCTTAATCCAATTATATCAAAAATTTCAAAATACACATAAAAAGGTACAGAATTTTTATATCTTTTGGTTTGTAGAAATGTGTGTCTCAGGTTTCTGTTCTGGATCAGGAATGCAACATATCGTGCCTCGCAGTTTAATTTGCCCTGGCTTTTCACCAGATACTTTTGGTGGATGTGCGCCCAGTGAAATTTCTTCCTTCAAAGAAAAAATGGTGAAATTAGCAGCTGAGTGGGGAGTCAGTACCTTGAAAATTAAAGCATTGGTGCACTTCATAAAGCACTTCAAGAAAAGATTAAGTGGCAGTAAAAGATTTCTGTCTAAGTAAATGACTTTAATTAACCAAATACTTCCTTTTCCATCATTAGAGTGGCACATGAGCAAGCCATTCCTTTGTGCTCAGTCACATTAATCAATCTCCCTTGTCATTATAACTTTACCGGCAATAGTAGAAGCCGATTGATTATTGTGTGTCCAAAACGACTTTAAAGTACTGTTCACCTACTAGATGTAGACATATATTCTGTAAAATATTGAGAAATAGGTTCCTGCTGTTTTCTGTTTTTCATATTTTTAACATAAATGTCTACTGTTTCTTTCATATTACATTGTCTACAACTATAGCTATCAGAAAATGTTAACAATTTGATATACTATGAGGATAGAAACAAATCCTGAAGCATCACAGCTGCAACTTCAAATTCCATCACTGGCTCAGTAATCAGACCTGCTATTACAGTGATATAAAATGAAATGTTGTTACTGTACTGTATAGGTTTTATTTTGCCTTACAGTGCTCACTGCTTCATGGATAAAAGGATGATTATTCTCAGTAGTTTAAAGAAGGAAAAGAATAAAAACTTTAATTATTTAAACCTCTTTAGTAACAAACAATTAAATCAGTCCAGACAATTAAGAGAAGTATGAATTAAATGGACCCACTGCCAGTCTCTTAATGTCATTGCAACAAGATGTAAAAATTTCCCCTTCATCTGTAATTATTAACTATTGTAATTAAACTTGCTTTAAATTACAAAACTTACTAAACTGTCAATTAGATGAGAGAGATGCTGTCAATGAATGCAGTCCAGCAATTATTCAGAGAAAGACCTGACAGCAGCCTGAACCAAAGCCCAATGCCTCCACAAGAAGTGCTATGATGAACACGACAAATGGCCGAGGAAAGCAATGCAGCTGAGAGCCCCATAAGCCAAACTACCTGGGGTGCAAACTTCATCAAATTCTTATTTTTGACTTTCAAGGTTCTCTTTTTACTCTCATCGTGATTCTTGCTTGCCATGACGTCCAAGCTGTGCATCTATGGTAGTTCTGTCTGGGGTCTCACTCTAATCTTTTGGTAATTTGGGGGATGTCCTGTTTATTATAGTGTAGATAGTATTTATGCCTCTCCACATGCAGCTCTTAAATTCTGTTTTAATGAATCCATTGTGTGCTAAAACTAATGGTTTGTTTAATTTAATTCACTATTTAATATAACAACTTTAGAAACTGTATCTAGTCAGGCTGGACTCACAGGAGGAAGTGTTAGAACAGAGGTCTTACTTGAAGCTTGCCATTCTGGACAATGACGCTCACCCCGATTTGCTAAACAGAGGAGCACATTCAGGAACAAAATGAGACAACTGTTTTACCCCAAGGAGTGCTGCTGGATGTCAGGTCATTCTTACCCCCAGCCATGAGGCTCTATAATGAGTCACCCCCTGCCAGAGCAGATCTTGTTCACCATTTGCTGAATGGATCTGACAGACAATGATGCCATGTGAAATATATTGTGCAAATGACGGACACTCTGTGCTGTGAAATTGCATATTATTAATATGTGCAATTTCAATCACTTTACACTTGGCAACTAACTACTACTAATTTTTTAATACATTTATAGATAATTCTTATTATATGTGTATGGGTAACTTATTAACGTACTGAAGACTATTACACTTGTTGTTTTATGTATATTTGTGCATTTTAGTGCATGCTGCTATAACCCTGCAATTTCCTTCAGGATAAATAATGTTTCTATCTATCTGTCTAGACAGTTAATGAATGCCGTGAGATTTATTTAACACACAGGACCAGTTGCTACAGTGAATGTTGTAATAAAGAGAGATAAAATCAGAGGAGGTTTGGGGTTCCACCCTGTATATTATAATAGCTTAGAGTAACCTAAAAGGACTAGGTCCAATATGGGGCTGAATGAGAAAAGTCAAGTGGCTGGTTTTTATAGGTGGAAGTCCAATAATAATAATAATAATTCTTTACATTTATATCATGCTTTTCTCACTACTCAAAGCGCTCAAAGCGTCCAACAGGGACAAACAGGTGGACCATATACTTACTTTGCTCTGGCAAAAGCCCACCAGGGTTATCTTCTTTGTAGGAGTAATTGTCATCTGATGGCTCTTCCTGTCCTTGCAGTCTTGAGTCTCAAAGCCTTATTGAGTCATTCAAGTAGGATTTATGAAGAACTTCCAGCTATTGCCAATAAAACTCAGGATCCTAGCATCATACCCTTGAAAATCCCAGGTTTTACAAAGGGACATTGAGGATGTGTCTGTGGAAAACCTTTGCCATCTCTCTGGCTTTAGCTCTATTAGGCCAGGGTCTGAAGCACAGCAATGTCAAATGTTGTCCTCTAAGCCTTGCCTTCCCCTGGCTCAATCTCCATTCCTCTTGCATCATGTAGGCTTTCTTTTTAGGTTTTAGCCATAACCTAGACAAAGGCTGGAGTACTATACTATATATGCGCACGTCGTGTTGATCGGCTGACTTGAACATTTTTGTTGGAATGGCATTCCTCATTCAGTAGACCCTCACATGGACTGTTCCTATTTAAACCACTTCTATCTTTCATCAACCCCTTCTGATCTCACTGTATATTTTTGCTAACTCTAAAGTGTTACTAATATGGCCTTGCCTATTAGCCTCTGGCAATGGAAGAAGAGAGAGTGTGCAGAAATATCCTGTTTTTTGAGTTACATTGTACACCGAAAACGAATATATAAAATAAATCTGCATTACTTAAGTGAAACCTACAGAAAGTACAGGATGTTTATGTCTAAATGTTTTTAATTTGATTTCTTAAATTCCAACTTTGGTTGGGATACAAATGCTGCAGTAATTTACATTTATTCTGGTAATCTGGAGTGGATATTTCAGAATTTCAAGCACTTTTATACAGGCCATTCATTTAGAGGTGTACTGTATATATTTTGGCTTACTCAGTTAATAAGTTCCTTTTTTACTTGGAGTTTGGATGCAGATGTCCAATCTGTCCATTTTGGGTATATTGCTCAGATATGGCTATACAGATTGGATGGTTGCAATTATTTGGTAACTTGTATTGTGTAGTTTAGTGCTCATCCATCGTTTTCCTAATTTGCTTATCCAATCCAAGAGTAGAGAGAAACAGCACCAATGCTTGTAGTATTGGGCAAAAGGTAGGAAAAAAAAATCTGAGGGCACATTCTTACATACATCCGCACTCTAAGTCATATGGGAAAAATTAGAATTGTCACCTAACCTAACATGCACATCTTTAGGAATTGGGAAGAAAAGCAAAGTTTACAGATACAAATTCATGCAGATGTGGGGAGAATGTAAAATCCTCACACAGATCGTGCATGTACTGTACCTCATATATATCACTGACCTCAGGTCAGAGTGCCAATGCAAAAGCTTCAGTTGGTGTGAGTGACATGCAGTGGAGTTCAGCAGTCTGACATCTATCTATACATCTGTGGATGTGGAGTGAGGTTAGCAGTGGAGCTCCTCAGGGGTCTGTTCTTAGACCATTACTTTTTCTGATTTATAATAATGACATTGATTCCAGGATAGTAAGTTAACTTGTGAAATCCACAGATGACAGTAAAATAGCAGGAGAACACTGAGGATGCAGCAAGAATAATTAAAAAAGACCTGGAGAAGCTTCAGAACCGGTCTTGGAAAGTGGAGTTTAATGTCAAAATACTATACATGGGTAAAAGGAGCGTCAATTATCAACACAAGAAGGAAAAATCTGTCCTACAGGAAGCAACCTCTGGAAAGGATTTAAGGGTTTATGTTGGAATGTTTTCATCATCCAAGCAATGTGCAGAAGCAATTACAGAGGCAACTACAATGTCAGCTTACATCATAAAACTGCTGAATACAAATCAAGGGACAATATGCCTAGTCTATATCATGGACTAATGAAAATGTATTTGGTGAATTGTGTGTAGTTCTGGTCATCATGTCACAAAAAAGAAATAGCAGCACTTGAAACTATGCAGAGGAGAAAAACCAAGTGCATCCCTGGACTTAAGAACATGTCCACCTCTGACCGACACAGAGAATTAAAGTGTCAAGCGGAGGAGACCGTGTGGGGACCTAATCCAGACCTTCAAAATCCTCAAAGGCATTAATAAAGTAGATCCAGCAGAATTGTTTCAGCTTAACAGTGAATCGCATACTCGAAGGCACCAGCGGAAATAAAAGGGAAGTGCATTTAGTACTGAAGCTAGGAAGCATTGTTTTACACAAAGTGTTGTGGGACTCTGGAACAAACTACTAAGACATGGAGTTAAAGCAGAGACCATGAGAACCTTTAAGAAGAATCTGGATGAGATATTGGGACATCTTAGCTATTAGCTAAGCAAATGGGCTTGATGGACTCAATTGTCTCTTCTTGTTTGTTAGATAGATAGATAGATTTCTTATGTTCTTATCTATCTATCTATCTATCTATCTATCTATCTATCTCTATCTCTATCTCTATCTCTATCTCTATCTCTATCTCTCTCTATCTCAACATGAAAGACAGCATGATTCAGACTCAGTTTTGTTTAGTAGCAGAAGAGTTTTGAAAGCGTGCTAGTGACATAATCTCTAGTGGCAGTGGTGTAATAAAAGGATAAAAATATCATGAGAGCACAGCAGTGGACGGGCACATTGGAAGTTATTGCTGACTGCTTACTTGATTGCTGTAATGGAATCATGATCTGGAATTTAACTGAATGAATGCTACATGAAAATTAATAATGTAAATGTGTGCTTTGGTCTGCTTGACAGCATATGATATGAAATCAGAAACAGAAAACACAAGGGCAGTACAAGGAATGTAAATGGCAGTTGTGGATTATTTTGATTACTTTTTGGTTACACACACCATCTTCAGTTTTTCATGCTTTTTTGGACCAGCGCTGTAAAACCGGTGTTTGTACTTTTCTATGCTTTTAAACTTTCTCAAAATTTCTTAATCACCGCACTTTTCTTCACCTACAGTAGATTAGAAAATATATCTGAGTGTGCATTAATGAAACTAGTCAGTTGTTGGCAGTTGTGGAATATCATTTACTATTGTCTTTATGTTGTATGTTTTTCTTACCTTTTTAGTTATAAGGACTCTACTAAATCAAATTCCACACATCTAAGGTTGTTATGGCAATGAAACAAAGTAAAAGATTAATAAATGTAACGATTTACAAATTCGCAGTACGTGTTTCTTAAATTTCTTATTTAAAACTCGCATATATTAGGAAATATTATATACAGTATAAACAGTGTATCACTGTGGAAAATCCTATAGCTAATATTCCAAATAGTTCAGTCTATTTGATTAGGCTTGATAAAATCAGGAGCAATTTGAATGCCAATAATAACATGCTGGAAGCAGTCTAATTTGAATGCTTGTGGGTTAGGGGTTGTCTAAAGGTTTCTTGCATGGTGAAGGATTACATATTACAAAAGTTAAATCTGGAATAATTTAATGTGCTCTTTAGTTTCATGAATTTATTGGGCTGATCAAATAAGCATAGCTGAACTCAGCCTGACAATAAAACAATTCATAAATTAGATAGGCAGCTAAAAAAAAACAAAAAAGACGTGGCATTGTTTTTCTGATTTTTAAAAGAAATAGATACGTCCTCAATTAGTAACGCTCACCCGCACACAAATAGGTTTGTGTGCAAGATTATGGGATATTCAGGGGCATTAAACCATTTATTTCATTTCTATTTATCTGCTGAGATTTAATTCCACCGATTCATGCATCATAACTTATATCTTAATTGCTAGTTGACAATGACTTGACCCAGATCTGCCTAAATAAAAGAACTGGCACTTAAATTGAAATGAACACCTTTCACGGTTCAGTTAAGAGTTGCCATTTGTTGCATTACCATCTCGTTATTGTTTCATTACATTGAGTACATTTTTTACTTCAGAAACAAAGGAATTTTCATATGTATTTCCAGGATTATTAAATTACATATATAATAAACTTCCTGGGAATATACGGAATTAGTGAAAGTTTAGAGACAGAAAAAAAAAAAAAATCTGCCTTTCTATGCTCGAGTTACATTTAATGAGGATAATTATTACATGGCTTAACTATAATTCTGTATTGATTCTCAGGCTCCTGAAAAACTTAGGCTGGCAGGCCGTGCCATGTAGTCTTAACAAAAGGCATTCTGAGCTTGTGTAAACACTGTAAGCCTGGGGTCTCCCCCCGACCTGCGGCCCGTCCTCGTACCCCTGCATTAATGCAGCTGATACAGAAAACACTGGGACAGGATTAGCCACTGGCTTACACCACAAGGAGGAAAATTGAATGTTGGAGCGAAAATATGCAGTTAATTCCATTCTGTCAACAGTGGATATTAAAGATTATTAGTTGGCACATCTAGTTATTTATAAATCACAATGGATGCACTGTTAAATTTCGATTTAATTTCAGGACCACAAATAAAACTCAGGATATAAGAGAAGTATCGTCTGATATTAATTGTAAAGCATAGTTAAGAGGTTTAAATAAACTAGGATGGGTTTATCTTAACATCAATGGTATAGTTATATATATTCCATTTTATACAAATCACATAAATAAATGTTAGGAGTGCCCAAGGCTTATCATAAACTAAACCAGAAATAAACGTATTGTGATTAAATATGTAAGCAATCATTTTATTAATGATACTTGAAAAGTTTGTTAATTAATCTTTATGATTAATTCTGAAATGCAAATAATAATGAAAATATATCACTTTTTTAAACACAGCTGTGAAAATGGCCAACAAAGTGTAAGACTAACAACTCTAGCTGACATTAGCAAACAGAATTTCCTCTGAATTTTAGCATTCAGTCTTTGAAAGGCTTCACTTGTAAAAACTGGTAAATTTGTTAATTTTCCATTTTTGTTAGTATAATCTCCAGTTTGATTTTTTCACTGCTTTCATTTTTCTAACCTTTGTATAATTCATTTCCATTTCTTTTAGTTTGTATCTTCTTTCCAGTTTATTTGTATGTTTCGGAGAATTGCTTCAGTATTTTGCCTTCATCTTTTGCCAGATGTACAATTTGATTTGCTCTTGTTAGTTTCATTTACCTGTATTAATCTTTCATATATTTTTTTAGTATAACGTTAATACTTTTATTCAACAGTGCAACGTTTATGCTTTATTAAAGTGTAGTATTCTCACTTCTTGCTTAATTTCAAGGATCCAGGCTTCAATAGCCTTTACTTTTTTGATTCAGTGTACACTCTTCTCAGTTTCAGATTGTTACTCTTAGTTGCCTGTGCTTTTCATTTGTTGAATAATGTTGAATAATTAAATAAATAAAGTAGAATGTCCCCACTTGTAAATTTTCTTGTATTGGGCACAACTCTTTTGGGGTCATATTACAGTATTGTTTTTGGAATAATCAAATACTGTTATTTTTTCCATATTTTCAAATATAATTTAGTGTCGTCACCTCTCCTTTACCTGTACATTTCCATATAACAGTCATTTTTTACCGTAACACATTTTGCTCATTCCACGTCCTCTTTTTCCATTAGTAACAGACTCTATTTTCTGCTAACCTTTGGATCTGTCTTTCTGCTGTTTGTTTGATTCTTTCTTTTCTCCAAAGTTTATATTATTAAGTTTTATAAAATTGATTTGGCCAACATAATGTCATCTGTTTTACTTTGGTTTTTTTACCATTCCTTCTCCTCACTTTTCTGAACATTTACTCATATTTATATTATTTTCCTATTCCAACATTTTTCATATATTGGTTATATGCTTTATGCTTGGTTTTTTAGATGAGAATGCTTATAATTTTCATTAGTTTCATTTCTACAGTAGTTTTTCTGATTATGTTACACTTAAACTTAATTTAATGTCATTCTTTGGTTACTCTGGTAAGTTTTAACAAATAAGAGTAGACAATTAAGTCCAGTTAATAACTAAATGAGCTAAGAATATCGTCCAGATGTTTTCTCAACGACAGCAATGTAACCACTTCCAGACTAAGGCTCTGTAAAGAAGGCCTACTTCTTTTATACCTTAAATGCTGCTTAATAGATTTTTCCACAGGTGTCCTTCAGCAATAGTTTAAAAATTAAATCTGTTGAATTGACTTTAATCAGAAAATGTTCATTTATTCTTTCATTCATACTTTCTGAATCTACTTAATGCAAGATCTGAGAAAACCCTGAATGGGATGGCAGGACACGACGCTACTATTGTGAGGCATCAGTTTAACCAATGAACCTCCATGCCATCCACCTCTAGACACTGACATTGCTGCATTTTTGCCTGTAACTGTCCACTAGCATATTTTATAGGTTGAATACCTTTTTCTTTCACTGCACACATTTTGGCTAAAACAAGGCAGACCTTTTAACTTATGCCATTCATTTTTACCAGTATAATTAAGCCATATACTTTATTTGGAAATCAGACTTACTCAGTGATAAATTCTAGCCAAAGTGGTCAGCACAAGGTGGCACTGTTTTTACTGCATTCTGATGTTCAGTGCCTCATCTCACATTAATACAGTATCTCTCGCTTAGACCATGCAATTTAAACCTACAGTCCATGCCATTCTGCTTCAGTATGAAACTGTTATTGTGATTAAGTTAATCTATTAGTGCATATACTCTACTCACGGTGATCTGTAGGGATGAATAAAAAGATCACAGGTTGAAAAAGCAGCAAAGTCTTCCATGCAGCAGTTTGTGATTCATATAGCCTCACGTCTCTGTATTTGTGTGTGTGTGTGTTGAAGTTGTCTGTGGCTATTTTCAATACACTAAACACATGTAATGACTTTCTTTTTGAGGCACATCAAATACAAAGTAATCTCCACCCCTATAAGTACAGTATATATATTGTGCACAAATGTAGCACTGTGCAGAGGTAAATAGGAAAAAGATCAGTTCAATGCTGCAGCCTGGCTTATAGTCTGAAATGCAGAATAGTGGTCAACATTCCCTAAAAATGGTACTTAGTACATTTGTATTTTTCAAAGGAAGTTTCCATTGCTCAGAAAATATTATATATATATATATATATATATATATTAGTATATAGCTGAAAGAATAATGTGTCAAAGCAAACTCCAAATGCTTGGGGTTCCAACCAGATAATACCCCATTTAATTCCAACAAAAAGAAAAATGTACCGGCACTCGATGGCTCTCTCTCAGTGGGACAATTCCCTGGGGATCGTGCTTTTTTATAGGACCCTGTTTCTCTCTTGCTTTCCATTACTGCAATGTCTGAAATGAGATTCCACCTTCCAGGAGTGTCTCCCTTTTATAAGAACGGACCAGAAAGGGAGGGGCTTCCTTGGCTCCATTGAACTCAAGGGGTGGTCTCTCAAGGCTGTGAGTGAACAAGGAAACAGGACTGTTAGCGACAGCACCCCCTCTAATACTGGGGTGGTACCAAACATCCATCCATCCATTATTCAACCCACTATATCCTAACTACAGGGTCATGGGGGCCGCCTGCTGGAGCCAATCCCAGCCAACACAGGGCACAAGGCAGGAAACAAACCCCGGGCAGGGTGCCAGCCCACCGTAGGGCAGGTACCAAACATGCGGTATAGACATCCGAGGTTCGATTCCCAAGAGGGAATATATATACTGTATATGTGAAAAAGTGTGACATTTTTGAGAAAATTATTTATTTTATTGAATTTCAACTAGATGTACAGTAATCCCTCCTCCATCGCGGGGGTTGCGTTCCAGAGCCACCCGTGAAATAAGAAAATCCGCGAAGTAGAAACCATATGTTTATATGGTTATTTTTATATTGTCATGCTTGGGTCACAGATTTGCGCAGAAACACAGGAGGTTGTAGAGAGACAGGAACTTTATTCAAACACTGCAAACAAACATTTGTCTCTTTTTCAAAAGTTTAAACTGTGCTCCATGACAAGACAGAGATGACAATTCCGTCTCACAATTAAAAGAATGCAAACATATCTTCCTCTTCAAAGGAGTGCTTGTCAGGAGCAGTGACTGTCAGAGAGAGAGAGAGAAAAGCAAACAGATCAATAGGGCTGTTTTTCTTTTAAGTATGCGAAGCACCGCCGGTACAAAGCTGTTGAAGGCGGCAGCTCACACCCCCTCCGTCAGGAGCAGACAAAGTGAGACAGAGTTTGTTTTTCAATCAAAAATCAATATGTGCCCTTCGAGCTTTTAAGTATGCGAAGCTCCGTGCAGCATGTCGTTTCAGGAAGCAGCTGCACAAAAGATCACAACGTGAAGATAATCTTTCAGCATTTTTAGACGAGCGTCCGTATCGTCTAGGTGTGCGAACAGCCCCCCTGCTCAATCCCCCTACGTCAGGATCAGAGAAAGTCAGCGCAAGAGAAAGAGAAATGTAAGCTGGGTAGCTTCTCAGCCATCTGCCAATAGCGTCCCTTGTATGAAATCAACTGGGCAAACCAACTGAGGAAGCATGTACCAGAAATTAAAAGACCCATTGTCCGCAGAAATCCGCGAACCAGCAAAAAATCCGCGATATATATTTAAATATGCTTACATATAAAATCCACGATGGAGTGAAGCCGCGAAAGGCGAAGCGCGATATAGCGACTGATTACTGCATTTTCATATAATTCATATAGGCACTCCAGCTCATGGCAGGGTGTAGAAACATAATACAGTGATCCCTCGCTATATTGCGCTTCGCCTTTCGCGGCTTCACTCCATCGCGGATTTTATATGTAAGCATATTTAAATATATATCGCAGATTTTTTGCTGGTTCGCGGATTTCTGCGGACAATGGGTCTTTTAATTTCTGGTACATGCTTCCTCAGTTGGTTTGCCCAGTTGATTTCATACAAGGGACGCTATTGGCAGATGGCTGAGAAGCTAGATTGCTTACTTTTCTCTGTCTCTCTTGCACTGACTTTCTCTGATCCTGACGTAGGGGGATTGAGCAGTGGGGCTGTTCGCACACCTAGACGATACGGACGCTCGTCTAAAAATGCTGAATGATTATCTTCACGTTGCTATCTTTTGTGCAGCTGCTTCCTGAAACGACATGCTGCAAGGTGCTTTGCATACTTAAAAGCTCGAAGGGCACGTATTGATTTTTGACTGAAAAACAAACTCTGTCTCTCTCTCTCTCTTTCTCTGCTCCTGACGGAGGGGGTGTGAGCTGCCGCCTTCAACAGCTTTGTGCCGCGGTGCTTCGCATACTTAAAAGCCAAACAGCCCTATTGATTTGTTTGCTAGAGATTGTTTTCTCTATCTATGTGACATTCTGTGCTCCTGACACGCACTCCTTTGAAGAGGAAGATATGTTTGCATTCTTTTAATTGTGAGACAGAACTGTCATCTCTGTCTTGTCATGGAGCACAGTTTAAACTTTTGAAAAAGAGACAAATGTTTGTTTGCAGTGTTTGAATAACGTTCCTGTCTCTCTACAACCTCCTGTGTTTCTGTGCAAATCTGTGACCCAAGCATGACAATATAAAAATAACCATATAAACATATGGTTTCTACTTCGCGGATTTTCTTATTTCGCGGGTGGCTCTGGAACGCAACCCCCGCGATGGAGGAGGGATTACTGTATAACCAAAATACAAAGCAAATAATTTCCAATAATTTAAAACAAAATTGAATATAGATTTTGGACGCTTAAATTAGAATTTTAAGCATTCTGAAACAAAGTATGTATAATTCTTCTGCAAATATCTTTATTCAAAGGCCCTAAGACTTTTAATTTCTAACTTATAAAGTGCTAAAGGCAAATCTTTTTTGAAAAAAAAAAACTTTTTATGTGTTTATTTTATAAAAGTGTTTATTTTTTGCCCTTTTTAGTGATAATTGAATGAGTGTGTATTCATGAATTTTTGTTTATTCTTTTTTGGTTTTGTTTTTCACCCAATTTTTTCATGTTAAATAAATTCCTAAGAGTTGAAAGCTATGTGATTCAGTTTTGGAGAGATATGTACATTTATGTGGAATATCTTTAAAATAATATTTTAAATGTCTTCTATGAAAGCATAGCCAACAGGCCTAAGAAGAACTGTTTTTTAGAAGAGTATAAAGAAGCAAACCTCACCCTATGGAATTTGTTACTGTAACACCTGACATTTGATGCAAATGTTTTTCAAACAGAATATTTCAAATGGCGGTGGTGCAGTGTGTCTCGCTGGCTAAGTCACGGGTCCAACTCCGTGGGTTCAAAATTCCTGGAGAGTTTGCATGGTCTCCCTGTCTGTGTTGGTTTTCCTCCAGGTATTCTGATTGCCAGCAAACTTCCCAAACTCACTGGTGTTAAGCTATTTGAGGACTTTAATTTGCAAGTGTGGATGTGCCAGTTTTGGAATGGTATCCCATTCAGGTCTTGCTGTTGTCTTGCATGTGATATTTGCTGGGGAAGCGTCTGTCCTGATGCTGAATTGGAATAAGTGGGTGTGAAAATGGATTATTAGGTATTTATAAATTCACAAGTGAATAATTTGGTATTCTAATTATTTTTCACCAGTTGCTTTAGGTCATTTAATAGAGCATGTGCACAGATTATGCTTAACCAGTTTAATTTAACTGGTCAGAGAGGTTTGTTGTTGATGCTACATTCTTGCATAAGGAAATACTTAATTACATTTTAGTGAAAAAGAACATTCATCAATTTTTTTTATTTCTTCTGTAAAACTGTAAATGTAAAATGAAACTTAATGAGAGTGTACCATGCAACCTAATTTGTTCAAACTGAAATAATGCTTGTTTCTTTATTTTGCAGTTATTTGTCATTCCATGTCAAAAAACATAATTATATACTGTATACTGTATATATACACAAACAAGTGGCCCCAAAAGACTTTCATTGACAGGGGACATTTTGGATGTGAAAGATATTAATCAATGTTATTTCTAGATTAACATAAAATCATGCATGTGTATTTCTGTACAATCTGTCAAATAAATTATTTAAAATGACTGTAAAAGTGTCAATATAAACTTTATTAGTTTTGTTAACCACATGCACACACATTTTCTTAGTTTTCGATGAGAGGTTGAAAGCAGCCCTGGAAGAAGATGCCGGACCACTGCAGGGTCCATTTGTACACGTACCTGCACACTCTCAGTCAATGTAAGAAAATCCAGAGTTACCTAACCTAATACCACAAAGTGCTTGTCTTCAGGAACTGAAAGAAATCGGAAGAAAATGGAGACAAAGACGTAATGTGCAGACCTCACATACACTGAGAGTCAAGGGAATAGATTTTTTTTTTGTTTTTAATTTCAATATAAGAATAACAGACAAAAAATCCCCACCACCCTTGTAAGAGGGGACCCATACCTACATACACCAACAAAGGGCACCCAGCATGAATACCATCCTACAAATAGCTGTGTTGTGCACTACGGTACAAGGGCACAAGGAGTAGTGGTGTGCCAGTGTGCCATGGGTGTTTGCTTCTCTCTGCAAGGAATTGGTAAGATAACAGACATGGATGATTGTCAAAAAGGAGTGCTCCCAGGTAGGGACTGTTGCCATGTGTCACACATTGTGACAGTAAATAATTCTTACAAGTATTCCAACTTTTTTTGGATTTTTTACAAGCCCTTCTCTTGCGTAAAATCAGTGTTGGATCCAATTTTGTTTCCTTGTGTAATTCATCTCCAGAGTGAACGCAGAATGGCTACCCCAGTCTCCCAAGACAACAATTGCCACATACACAGGGCTGAAACCAATGTGTCATTGGTACAAAGAACATTCTGAAGCATTCTTGCATCTTGGCTGACACTCAAAAATCTCAAATCTTTAAATCCCAAATCTGTGGACGGAGTGGTGGCTCTGAGGCTAAGGATCTGTGCTGGTATCCCGAAGGTTGCCAGTTCGAATCCCCGTCACTGCCAAAAGAGATCCTACTCTGCTGGGCCCTTGAGCAAGGCCCTTAACCTGTAATTGCTCCAGGGGGCGCTGTACAATGGCTGACCCTGCGCTCTGACCCCAAGGGGTATGCGAAAAAACTGACAAACACTGTTGTAAGTCGCTCTGGATAAGAACGTCTGCTAAATGATGTAAATGTAAATGTGGGAGTATTTGGAGCAACAAGTGAAATGCCCATTGACCAGTCTGGCCGAACTGTGTGATATGATGTTGGAAGAGTGGATGACAATTGATGTCACCTACATTCTTAAATTGGTGGCATCGTCGCCAGACAAAATTGTTGCTGTTTTTCGGTCTCAATTTGTTTTTTGTTTTTTTGGTAATGTAGTGTTTTTTATGCCAAACATAAGAATATGTATCAGTGCAGTTGTAACAACCTCTAGAGCTAATGTCCTTGAAAGAAAAAGTAAACTGTTGCCAATCATGACAGAAAGTGTTTAATTTCCTAAAATTGCCTGATAGTTGTGAATTAAAACTACAAATTTTAAAACACTAAGCGCTTTGCTTCTTCTATTGCACTTATAACATGTTTTGCCTGTGCAAATTTAAACACACGTGTATATATCCAAGCAATTTTTAAATATATAAAATTGTAATTTCAATTATTGTGTGCCAGGCCCTTATAAACATCTCACAAAGACTCTGCCTGAGCTAAACTTAGACAGTCTACCAGTGTGTTTGTTATATACAATAACCAACTATTCTCATTCTTACTCTGTCGACGGCCAAGATATTTGACATACATTGCCACAAATAAAAATAATATTTAAGTGGATTTACTTGAAGGTTTTCCTTATTAGGTCTAATAATCTTACACATTTTTACTTTTAGGGATATGATTTCAGCTTTAACTTAAGTTGAATAAGATAGAAATTATATATTGTAATTTTTTCCAGTGTTTAATCACAACACTTAATATTTTAAAATGTAAAAAAATCAAAATATCATTGTATCATTATATTATGAGGAAATTACCATATTGTGAAATCTTTGGCAGTTGATGCCCACTAACTACCATGCTCCTTATTAATAAAATAATATAAAAATACACTCATCCATTTTTGTTTTACTGCTTATCCAATTCATACTTGTGGAGGGCCACAGTAACTCTCAGTGTAAGGCAGGAACACCCCGTGCGTGGGATGCTAGCCCAGCGTAGGGCACAAGTGCTCAAATCAGAATTGCACATTAAACTTTTAAGCCATTCAGACTGTCCCTGATTTGTTCTTTCGTATTTGACTCTGTCTGCTATTCACAGAAATGAAAGTTTCTGATGAGGTCTTACTTTGTGAGAATCACATTTTGCCCCTGGCTAATAACATTCACACCGCCCTATGTTTGCACTTTCACCCTTAAACTGCTTCTTACTACTATTAATTAAACTACTAAAAATATATTCTCACACCTTTTTCATAGCTTACCACCAGGAACATTCATTCTTGTGCACTTTTGTGCAGCTGAAATGATACAGAAATATAGAAACAGGCATAACGAAGGAAGCAAACTGTAAGCAGAGCAATGTGTCTAAACTGTGTACAGTATGTGCTGTTTGTCAGGTGTTTATATGATGTCTAGATAGAGAATTGCTTACCATATGATGTTTTCATTTATTTAAAGTTGATTCAATCATTTCATTAAATTATTCTGAACTAAAATATGTAAAAGATTGTCAGCACCGAAGGTAATTTTTTCATTAACCAAACACATAACAGTTCAGCGAGCCAACAAACAATTTTAGCTTGACCACAGTTGTAAATTATGGTTTTTCTATCATAACTCTGACCTAATTAAAAATAAAACAGATTGCATTCCTGCCATTATAAGCCATTTTAGACTTTAGCTCTTTTAATGTTTCCTCTCACAATGCCATATGTGTTTACAGTGGTTATAGGAAATAGAAATATTCCTCATTCACCAGTGAGCATCTCAAGTTGTCATGCAATGTGTCTTAAAATCTGACTCAGCTGAGTAAATCCATTTGTCATTAAACTAATCAGGACAATTGCCTGCAGAAGAACAATGGCTTTAAGAAGATTTGGTCAGGTAAGACTGCAGAAACTGTACACACAAAGTTTCTTTTGAACTCTTTCTAAAACAAGTTGTAGGCAAATGGCTGTGCAAAATGTATTAGTCTTTTTTTGAGTCACAGGTCCCTTTAAGAATCTGATGAAAGCTATGGACCCCCTTTCCTAGAAATATTCCCATAAGCACAACTTTGCATGCAATGAATATAATGTACTTTATTTATTGAGATTTGATTGTCTCATACATATATGACATACACAAAGTATTATTGAACTTTAAAGTTAACAATCTAAAAAAACACTCCTTTTTTATGATAAAATTAATGAATGGCCATTCATTATAATTATGAAATACAATCCTCTTGTGCAAATTAAAACAGATTCTCCCTCTACTACATTTTCTACTACCACTACTACATCTCCTCTAAATCAACAGTACCGGGCTGTAAAGTGAATATAAATGTTCATTTTTATCTGACCCTCAAGGATACCCTGAATCCCATCCATGGACCCCCAAGGGGTCCACGGACCTCAGGTTAAGAACCCCTGTATCAGTCTATATATTTTGCAAAGGATAAATAAGTTAGAAAACAGGTGCATTGCAAAACATTCAGAGACGTTCAGGGAATATTTTGAAACTAATTTTTATTGATTTAATTCATGGTAGACAGTGATGTAACATTTTTGTTTAAGAAATATTTTTGTAACAATGAGTAATATACAAAGGTAACAGTAATATGGAATTTAACTTCATGCGTTAGTAAAGTACATACAATTCTTTTTAATAGCATTTCACAATATCAAGTGATCCAAACCCAGGCTCACATAGGCTTGTTGTGGCTGAAGCAACTTTCATAGATAACAGATTCCAACTAGTAAAAATTGCATCAATTGCTTGTTAGCTGTTGATTGTTGATAGTCTATATTTAATACATTCTTTAAATATAAAATTTTTGACAGAAGTACCTAACAGAGAATTAAAATCTCTGTTGAAATTCGCCCGCACATGCACAAGCAGCTGAAGTGATGGCGACTTTCCAGCCTTGTGCGTGACTCCGCTGGTGTTTCCGTAACTTGTGCTGGGGATTTGTTTTGTTGTCAGGAGCGACTATAAACATGTAAAATAGGGAAAAACACAGGTTGAAATAATATTTTTAAAGATAAATTTGAAAGATTACATTAATCAGTGACTAAAGTCACACAGAATGATTCCTTGTTTAATAACAGATGATTTTGAAAATTCACCAATGCTTTTTCAATTGAAACTTTTGAGAATTCAGAAATGTGTACAGCATGCCCTATTGTAAATATCTTAATGAAAAGTTGCCTTTTCTGACAAATGTTCCTGATGAATAAGTGTATCAAAATTCAAGAAAAACTGGTCCATTGAGAGCCGAGTTGGTTCATGTGGACAAACAGACATGATGATGACAACAGGTGCTTTCATGAATGCACCTAAAAATGGCTGCATAAAAAGAATTGATTTAAAAGCACTCACTTAAGTACTCCTGAGCCTCCAACGAGGCTAGGTTTTAATGAAAAGTGGATCAGAAAGTACTAGAAAGCTGCACAGGGTGAAGTCTAGGAGACATTGTGGCCCTTGAGATTTGTGTGTCAGAGGCCATTTCTTGATACTGTGCTAGAAGGTCCAAACAAATCTCTTTTCTTCTATCCATCCATACATTCACTTTCAGTCCTGCTTTTTAAAAAAGAATATTCACTTATTATTGTGGAGCAGTTATACTACTGTGTTGTAATTATCGTAAATCTCTTCTCCTGATTTTGGAACTGTAAAGGAAAGCCACTCCAGCCATATTGTACAACACAAATACTCAGATACTGAGAAATAAACACACATCATGAGACAGAGTGGAAATTTCTTTACTTAAATTATAGTCAACCCTTGTGCTTTCACAAGATAAGGTTGAGAAGATTTCTGCTATGAGAAGGGTAAAAACAGACAATGAATAGCACAAAAACCAAATCCCAGTCTTTGGGATCAGGTCTTTCCAACATCCCCAGTACAAGATAAAAAATGTTAATTTCTCAGCTAGAAACTTTGTCCCACAAATCATTTAAAAGCCACAAACACATTAGTTCCTTTACAGCCAAGTCCCTTTTTCCTAAATTGAACTGTCTTTATGTTGGGATTTAGCTGCATTCTCTTTAACACCTGAAAAGGATTAATTGAGACCACCAGTAGCTCGGGGGGGTTTAATCTGCAGTATTCTGTTACTGGTGAAGTTGTTCAAGTCCACCCAGGTGTTCTTTGTAATACTCTGAGCATGCAACAATATGTTTTCTGTTTCAAAGTAGTTGCTTACAGCGTTGCTATATTAAATATTTGTTACCGATTCATTTAGGAGCGGAGAAGAGATGCCCATCAGATTATACATCTTGAAAAATGTTTTGATCATAATCTCTCTCTGTATGGGATACACTAATCAATACATTCCTCCGCCTTCGGACTTTGGGCAAGTTCCTTTTTTTTTTTTTGGTGAAATGAAATTGCTTAAAATTAGGTGAAGTGTCAAAGACCTTAGAATTGCTTGTTTGTTTATATATTTATATATATATATATATATATTATATATATAGGATTTATTTGCCCGATCAGTTGCTCTTAATTCCCAGAATATATCCCATTCATCATATTTACAGAATTGAAATACAATTCTGGTCTTGAAACTATAATTTATTTGGTAAAGTGTCCATTGAGGGAATCTACAAACAGATGCAGATTCCACGTGTTTGCCATCATCCCTTGTTGTGAATGGTGTTTGTGAAAGTTTACCTGCAAAACAGATGTTTATTCAGTTCTGGGCAAGCAGTGTGTTTATATGTTCGATTATGAAAGATTTGTATCTGCAGTTGCCATTTTCTCTTGAATCGGAGATACTCATATGCTACACATCTTATAAACGCTGTTTATATTTGTCTAGTATAACAAGACATGTGCCTGTCCACTTACTGTAATGTGGGAGAAGAAAACCATCTTCAGTGTGTTTTGTTCTAAAGATGCCAGAGAACAGATTATTTGCAGCTGGTAAGAGTCTATAAACATTAGAGATAATTCTCTGTACTGCACAGGCAGGCACACTAACAGATTATGACACACTGTTCTCACCATGTGTCTCAGTTTTAATATAGGACGGCTGTGCTGAATTTGACAGAAGTTTACGAAAGCATATTAATGTGGTTTGATTGTATATCACAAATCACACAGGAAATGTTTTTTTTTCCTTTCTCCCTTTATTTATCCTAATAGAACACAAAGTTGTTATAAATGAAGAAGGCTATTTCAACAATATGGTGTTTTCAAACAGCATGGATAACTTTTCATTTAAAAGTTGCCAGTAGGAAATAATAACTGAGAAGGGGGTCCTAGGAGGGTGACGGATAAGAATTCTCCTTTCAGTGTTTCAAAATGACACTGTGGAAATGCATTCTTCTTTGAACATTTCAATCATGCAGAATTTTAAGAACCTTAATTCTGATATCTATTCCAGAAGGGCTCATATTCAAAATATGAGGTAGTAGGGTCATGAAGGGTGGCTTTGTGTTTTGATTGATTCCGCAAAATTCTTGAAGGAGCTATTAATAACTGAGAAAGTGAAAGAGAGGATGCAAATTGGAGATGCACCGGCAAAAACGAATGACAGCACTGCTCTCTCCCAGCTCCAAAGTGCAGAGTTTGAACACCTTGACTCTGTGCGTCGGTTGAAGCTTTTCTCTGAGCACTCCAGGTGTTGAGTTAGCTGGAGATGCTAAATTAGTCCTTTATGAGGGAGTGTGAATGTGTGTATGTACTGTAAGCACAACTCTTGTAGGACGGCTTCCAGCCCTGCACCAGATGCCACCAGGATAGGCTCAGGCTCTCATATCCCTGAATGGACTAACCAGGTAGGATGTAATATGAATTTACTGCAGATGTGTTAAAGAGAGAATAATTACTAATACTAAGGGCCAACAATGTCAGTGTGGATGGAATACTAAATTGTCATTCACGTAAACCCCTACTGCCATGTTTAATGTTATTTATGATCTGAGTTAACTAATAAATAGATTATTGTCAACAAAATCAGATTCCAAATATATCTCCACAGCTATTGTAGTAAAGTTATATTTTTAGGAAAGCGAAATACAGTAATGTCTTTAGCTATGATTGAAATAGATTGCACTCATTAATTTATCATTTTTCTGACATGGCTTAATTAGATGTTTTAACTTAACCATAGAAACCAAGCAAATGACCCTGAGGGAAAAGTTTCTTATCCTATTTGTAAAGTAAATTAAAGACCCTGATATAACACACCAGACAGGCTGAAACTCTTTCTTTCTTTCTCTTTCTTTCTTTCTTTCTTTACACTTATTAAAATTATCCTTTCAGTGAATCGTGTTTGACTGATGGAGGTACAATCAGTTTGCTAATCAGCTTAATTCAACTCACACAAAAAGCAGCTTCCACTCTTATTGTAAGAATGTAGACAATCTGCTTCTGAGCCTTAAAAGGTGATACAAAATATGATGGAACTGATAAGACAATGACTGTGTGAACTAAATGCACAAACAGTATACAGAGTGTTTAGTCGAGCTGTCTAAATTTGAACACTTTAACCATTAAACAGTACTTTGTGTTCACCTATTGGTTATTGTTCTGAGGATGGCACGGTGGCACAGAGTACACATCCCATGTTCTCCCCGTGTTTGCATGGGTTTCCGCCCACCGTTTAAAGACATGCAGGTTAGGTGAATTGGCATTGCTAATTTGACCTGTACGTGTGTGTGCTCACCCTGCGGTGGACTGGTGTCCTGTCTTTGGATCGACTCCAGTATTTCCACACCCCAGCCCTGAAGAAAGGGATATAATGGATGTTGCTCTACACCAGGGGTTGTGAAACTCGGTCCTGGGGACCCCCTGTGGCTTCAGGTTTTTGTTCCAATCAGCTTGTTTTTAATTGGACTTCTGGGCTAATTAAGTGAATTGTTATTTCCCAGATTCTGTGTTTTGGGAACAATTTAGAAATTAGAAAACGTAAGTTTTGTAAAATAAATAAATAAATAAAACATACTAAGCAGTTATATAAGAATAATGCTTTTTTTTCATTTTAACAATCTTTTTATCTTGATTTTCATTCTAGTTTTCCAGGTGCTCTAATTGTTTAATTAGTTTATTATTTACTAACTAGCGTGTCTGATACTAAAGTAGTTGTCTGCTCTGCTCATTTTTAATTGCCATTATTAAGATATAATGAAAGGGCAAACATGTAACGAAATCAACAAAAGAGAGTTAAGCATTTAAATCTACAGCAAAAGCATAAATATTTCTAAATATCTTATAAATGTAAAAATCATGCTGCTGTGCTTTTCTGCATGTAGAATAAGATAAGAGAAAAAAAATGGCAGCTAATTAAATGAGATCAGAGTTTTCAGTTGTTGTCACTGATTAGGAATCTGCTTGGAACAAACACCTGCAGCCACGGTGGGCCCGACTTTGAGAACTTCTATTCTAGCCAAATAACCTCCTCTTCTGATGGAATACTTGCCTCTAAATATCACATCTCTCAGAAAATACTCTAGCATTGTGATGTTTTGCAGGTGTAAATCCCTTTGTGCTCATTTTAATTATTCTGCTTAAGAACTCTGGATTTTTTGGAAATTACCCTTGAACAGAATTCTTGTGTATGCTGCTCTATTACGTGAGTTTTCCGCTATTATAGAATTTTCCTTTACTATACATAAGATAACTTGACTTCAAACCAAGGTGCTTATGAAACATTACCAGCTGTTCCAAAGGTACTAGCTTTATTGTTGTCATATTTTTTCTTGTTATTGTTTTAAACTGATTCATCTCTAACACCTCTGTCACTTGAAACGGGTGTGTGGCGTTCCTGATATCTATGCAAAAGGACGAAGGTCCAAGTCTTTAGCATTCTGGTGCTTCCTGTATGGTTGCGAGACATGGATGCTGTACAGTGACCTGAGACGAAGACTGGACTTCTTTGGCACTCTGTCTCTTTGGAGAATCCTTGGTCACCGTTGGTTTGACTTTGTGTTGCTCACGGAGTCCCAAATGAGGCACATTACCTGGATTGTCAGCGAGTGTCAGTTACGGCACTACGGCCATGTGGCGTGATTCCCCGAGGGTGATCCGGCTCACAGGATCATCATTGTTGGGGACCCGAGTGGCTGGACCAGGCTAAGGGGATGCCCACGTAACACCTGGCTGCGGCAGATAGAGGGTCATTTCCGGAGGGGGGACTGGACCACGTGTCTGCCTGGGGGGTTGCCAACCAGAATCCCCAGCTGTTTCATTGTGTGGTGGGTGCCGTAATGCGGTATACCAGTGCATGCTCCCCAACCTGACCTGACCTCTAACCTTAACTACTTTGGAATAATCAACATATTTAACAGAAGCTGTAGAGAAATAGAAGGCTGTGGCACTTTTTCTCGGTGTGTCTGTTGAAGTTTTTCTCTGAGCATTCCAGGTGTTGAGTTAGCTGGAGAACGCTAAATTAGTCCTGTATGACGGAGTATGAATGTTATTCATGTTATTATTTTATTTTTATTAAATTATTAGAAACAGCATTTGCTGATATGCAGTTTGTCCCACTTCATTGTGGGCTGTTGACACCTGGTCCTTTTCTTTTCCTTAATTCCAGAATGACTGTTGTTCATACATCATCAAACATTGATTCATCATCTACAATTCCAGGATATTTTTTACAAATGCAGTAAGACACCAATTCCCAAAAAACATTGTTTTCTAGAAGGACCTGTTTTTTATCTGGATTTTTTATTTTCCTAGGTGTACTGTACTTTCTGTATCAAGTGCACACAGCAAATCAAGCTGCTCAAGTTTCTACAGCATACCATAAAACTGAACAATATGACTTAATTATAATTTTAAACTTTGTCCAGAGCATCACAAGTGTAGTTTTGTGTCTAATTCATTAATATCTTGCCAAGAGTGATTGCTTTGCAGTTTTGGTCACACTGTGTCTATTTGGAGAGAGTGTGTACATTTGCAGTAGAATTAGATCAATTTACATAACAAAACCTGCACTTACTTTAAGTTTATATGATTAAAGATGACTTTGAATTTTAAGGTAGCTTAAACATTAAATATCAAACATTGCCTAATCACTGCAATAAACCTTTGTTGCAATGGTTTTTTAAAAAAATAGTTAAAATAATCTTATATATAAACGTCTACGCGTGGAAATGTGTGCGTCTGTCTGTCCGGCCCAGAAGTGAAAGGGGGAGTCGGAGTGAGGGCTCTGCCTCTGAGGAAACAGAAAACTGGCTTAGCTGCTAATAACACAGCGAGGCGAGCACGTCAGCAAAACAAAACCTCAGAAGAAAGACAAAGTCGCTTAGACACTAACATCGGCAAAATGATATCCCTTTTACTTTTCGACCTGCTGCTAATGCACAAGTGAGGCGAGCACATCGGCATAACGAATCCTCCTAGGAGAGAGACGCCCAGAGGAGTTCCTTTCAATTACCTGACATCTCTACATTTCAATTTTTTTTCTGACGATTTCAATAGTTTCTAGGACCCCGGGCTTTTTACAGCACGGGCTTACACAGCTAGTAAAATAATATAATTAACATAAGTTTGAATAAAACTAGGATGAACTGTTAGAAAAACCTGAAAAATGAATGTATATGACAATCTTAACTTCCCTGCTTTGGTTCTGTATTCAGAATTCCTGGAGAGCTAAATGTTATAGAACACACAGCTATCTACCACCCACTGTTTGAGACCACAAGAGCCACTTATTAGGTTACGGCTTAGTGCTTGAAATATCTGTCTGTCTATCTATCTATTTTTAAAGTATAACTTATCAAAAGTTTTATTTTTCTTTGATAAATTTAGTGCATCAAATATATTCCAGCCTGATCTTAACTAGGTCTATTTTTATTATACCAGTAAAACAAGGCCAAAACCGGTCATACAGAATGAGAATGTATGTGATGTGCTGGAAACTCATTACAAAAATATATGCAAGTCTTTTAGAAGACAACGGAGGTCTGTATTCTAACACAATATGGTGTGCATAGAAGTTTTTGATCTAGACATCTATTTGCAAGAACTAAACAATTTTGGAAACAAATCTGTGCAGAATACATGAACAGCATTTTCAGAGAGTTTCATAGGTTATACAACTGTTTATAGAACATAAGTAAAATGTTATGACAATAAATACATAGTGCTGACTGTTTCTACCTGTTTAAGCTGTACAGTTGCAACATCATGTCATGTGTGAATGAAAGACTGAGTCGTTATGTTATGCTTATTTGCCTTAATTGATATTAATTTGTGGGAGTTCTAAGGTGAAAAAGGGGACCTTACAGATATTTTCAGATTAGATACTTCTATACAGATATTGTCTTTGCGGTAATTAAGCATGTAATGTCTCGCTTGAATTTCTAATCATGGGGCCAATTATGTTCATTACTACAGCATGAAGAATAGATCTCTAAGAGAAAACTGATTTTTAGAGTATACTGTATGTGGTGGAAGTCTTGTTGTCGAAGACTGATCTGATGGTTAGGATGTCTGTGCCTTGATCTGAAATGAAACAAAAGAACAAACAACTCTGCATCACAGGACTACAAATGTTAATGTAAGTGGGAACAGAAGATTACTTCAAAACCAGTCGGTTGTGAACTACAGAAACACTATAACTTTGTTTGTGGTGCATATTACCTTTATTAGATCTAGAGAATTTACCTTTTTGGGTTAAGTGGTACCAAAAATGCAACTCTCTTGTTACACAAGTGGTTCTTCATTTTACACTAAAAGTTTAGAAGAAAAATGGACATGTCCTTAGGATTAATTAGATTTCAGAGTTATGGTTAATATTGCACACATTTATTTCCATTTTCTGGACATAATTAAATGTGGGGGTTTGTCAAAGGAGTTTGAACAAGCAATACTGTTTTTTGACTTCCGCAGTATAGGGGAGCTTTTGCATTAGATACGCTGTGATTCTATAATACACAGACTCTTATTGTGTGTGTTTATCCATGTTGTAGCATAAAGCAGAGTTTTGCTATTGCATTTAGTACGGAATCAGTTAAACCAAAGAATTACTAAGGCATACCAGCTAAAGAGGTTGATACTGATCACAAGATTTCTACTTATTCACATTCATACACATATCCAAGACTTCTATTAAGAATTAATATCTTGAGGCAGGGCTGAGCAATTTTTATCTTACAATATAGAGCTAGTCTGAGTCTTTAAATCCTTGTTTAGATTAATGAACTGCTTTAGATCCTTTATTTTGAGTCAGACCAAAGCCATTTTCACTTAAACAAGAAAGTTCTGAGGAGGAGCCACAGGTCTAAATGGCCATGTACAGTATATTGGATGTGTTATTTATACATTCAACAACAACTTTTTTTGAAAGTAAAGTGTTTGAAATATCTGGATATTTTAGAAACAATTCCAAAAAATGGTAAAAACAAAATATTATCTACCAAAGGGTGCAATATGTCTGCTGATATGATTTCCAGCATCAGTAACTTTCAGCTACTGCATTGTCCCCAATCACACTTGTCTGAAAGGCATCTATACATGTACACAAATACACATTTTAACATGAAGTACATATTGTTGTATAAAAAATACTTAAACACAGACTCTTTCCATGAACACTAGATTTCCACAGTCATCTCTGCTGAATGAAAATGGAATCCATCAACTATGCATGTACTAAGTTTTAACAGTTTGGTATTTCTGGTTAAGGTGTGCCTGTCCTGTTTGTGGCACTCACTTAGAGGGTATGCACAAGATGAAAATTTATTAGGTGTTCAGTATGTGGAAAGTCAAAACTATACTAGAGAAGCTCTAGTAAGTACAATACCTCATAGCATCCTCTGATAAGTTGTTCAGTGATTTGATCCATCCTTACATTCTCAAATTAAGACAACTAATAAATCACATTTTTTTCCAACTCAACAGTGAAAACAGAAAGATAATCAAATGAGTCAAGATGAATTGGAGGCACCTCTTTATACCTAGTGAGGACTGTACATTTAGAAAAAAACTGCCCAAAGGTGAACACATTCACATTTTTTGAATTTATTAGAAAAGATTCTAGGATTAGTCACTAGCCAAATGAGTGTGGCAGTTAATCTTCCTGTCAAATATAATACAAGAATTACACTGTACTGTGTGGACTTATGGTTGTGAATCAGGCGATTCATAGCTGCAACCACTACTATTATTGGCTGCCAGTTACACTGAACAGAAAGAACATGTGCATTGTAACTAGACTGGCACTTGTATTCTCATGAAAATTAAAACAAACAACAAAATTTAGAAGATGAGTGGATGGGTATTTATGGAAAGATCTGATCCTATACTGTGTGGTTTCCTCACTTTGACACTGACCTTTTCAAGAACCAGATGTGACCTAAATGCACACAGTTACTTACTTACAACAGTTAATCAAATTCTTGCTCCTGAGACTGTCATGTGTATGGAGAGTACAGAAATTAATCTATGTTTATAAAGCCACCTATCTCCTCCTCAATCTTCTAGCACAAATTAGCTCTACATTTTCTTCTCAAATTTTAGCACAGATAACAGTGAAACAAATTAAATGTAGTAAAATACTTTTAGTGAATTAAGGTGGAGTCAAAGTCTTTTGTGCTGTCATTTCTACACATAATTCCTTTTTATGAGAACTCTATGAAAAGATGTTATATGTGTAAGTGTTTCTTCTGGTGAGGGTGCACATATACAGGTCATTATAGATAACAGCAGGTCAAGAAGCAGCACATGTGCTTGTGGCATTTCTGTTGGAAGCCAGACTGTATAATAAATTCATGTTACTTTTGCAGAATAGATGCCCTGGCTAACTTCCATAGGCATCTACAGTCAGTGAGAAAAGAACTGTAATGAGACATGAATTGCAAGAAAGCAAGTGTGCCTATTATTTCTGTGGATTGTTGGTGTCTGATGAGGAGGAAGCCAATTAATCTTTAACTGAAGACCAGAGAACAGAATTACTGTACTAAACTGAGTTAAGGAAAGTTTCAAAACTTATATCAGTGTCCCAGTTCATCTGACTAAGCACAGATAGAAACCAAGGATGTGAAGGCTGTGGAAGATGAATATTCTCTTCGTTCCCTTGTACTAATTCATGTCTGAGAAGTAAGCTTTACGAAAACCATTCAGCATGCTTTGCTGAGCAAACAGAAAAAATATTTGTTCAAAGGACTCAAGGTCTAAGCATTCCACACTGAGGCTGCCTTATCACGTTTTCCCTTAGTTTACATCTGAACGCCATAACAAAGGGGCCAAGGAATCAAGTTGCAAAAGGGGCATTGAAGGGGCTCAAGGATTGTGTATAATAAAGTGTTGACTGTTGCATTTTCATAATGAATTTTAAATCACGTATGCTAGGGGTATTAAAAACGTTGCCCCACCCAACAGACAGGGTTCAGAAGAGCCCTGACGCTGTCATGTAATATTGATTGCCTGCTTTTCTGAAACCTGCTCACTGTGACGATGGAAAATAAAGCTGCTATATGACCACACCTGCTGTCTTGTCTAAGTGATCGTCCACAAGGCCCAGCTTACTTATTCAAACTTATCATTATTTAAAAACCAGAGCGCACATTAAGATCTCAAGATGCCAGCCTGCACGTGATTCCAAGGATTAACAACATAACAGTGGGAGGTTGAATTTTTAGCTCCAGGGCCCCGAACTGTGGAGTGGTCTGCCTGCTACTCTAAGAGGTGCCCCTTCAGTCTCAACTTTTAAATCCAAGCTGAAGACTCACTACTTCAGTTTAGCACACCCTGAGTAGAGCTGCTGATTAGCTGTGAATACTGCATCTCTGTTGTTACTCATTATTACTAAAATATAGGTAATACAATATTTATACACTGTTACTAATCCTCCCCTATTCTGTTTACCTTCTCGGTATCCTCATGTGGCATCATCAGGTAAAAGGGAACTTCCATCAGATTGGCTGGCATAGCACTGACTCAGCTGTAGAATGGCCTGCAGCAGGGAAGGAGCTCGTAGGCAGAAGTCTCCAGGACTCTGACTGTATCTGGCTTGTCTGACTCCTTTTCTGCAATCTGGCCATGGTTCTGCAATTAGCTGATGGACAGATGTTGTTTTTTATTTATGTTAATTAGTTTCTACTTTGTTTTTAATGTATTTTAACATTTTCATATCCTCCTATGTGACAGTCCTGTATTTAATGAGTGGTATAAACTAGTCTTCCATTTCCCCTTGAGAGTTGTCACTGGTCTCTGTGCTGGCACTTGGTGATGAGCGCAAACACAGAGTGCAAGAACAAAGTATTTGGTATTATTGTAATGTACAGTATTTCTGAGGTGGCATCTAGCTTAGTGAAGAGGATTAGTTGTATTCTGTTTAATGTATTATATTTACTCCATCTTAAGACAACCATTGGACGCCTAACCAACTCTAAAGGGGGTTTCGCTCTGAATTGCCTTTCCCAAGATTCATTCTATTTTTTTCCCCTACATGGTGTTTTTTGGGGAGTGTTTTAATGTCTTCTTAGAGAATCAAGGCTGGGGCTATCAAAAAACAGGGCCTGTTAAAGCCCACTGAGGCATTCCTTCTGTGGTTTTGGACTGTACCAGAAATAAATTGTTGTTCTTGTTGTTGAAGTATGTGCCATCATGTGATTTTGTACTTAAAAATTCAGCAGCTGGGCCAATTACTAAAGGAAAAAATATGAATACAAGTATTTTCTGAAGTGCACACATACTATCAAATTGTTTTCTCGAGTGTTCACTTCATTATGTCATTTGGTCTCATCTTAGTGAGTACCAATATTTAATCAACTTGTTTTTAAAATTTGTTCTTTGCCATTTTTATGGTATTTGATTACATTTGCTGGACTTTGTAAAACGCCTTGACTAAACATTGAAAAGATGTTATGGCGTTTAAAATCTGTAGTGACTTGGGCTCTGAAGTTATTGAGAAAAGTATTGAAAAGTTTCTATCCCTCTGCCTATCTGTTTATCTGAAATGCTATGCGATAGGATGAATCTAAAGACAAGTTAGAATTAACAAAACAAGTATGTCAGAGGAAGCCAAATATATATTATGCAATTTTAAACCTTACATTTACTCACTTCTAAATGTTCTGCATCACTACCCTCTCATAATAACTATCTTTATGTTAGCCTGAGTAGATAGATGACAAGATTTATTTTTAGATTTCTATATGGATTTCTAAAAAGGAATGAAGGACACCTTCAGAAAAGAGGTAAGGACATGGTCAGAGGACAAATTACAACTTCAAAAAACAGAGAAAACTAAAGAAAATCAAGACAGAAAAAATGGAACGTCAACCAGAATCAAAAGTCTTAAGCAAAGATAACTGAAACTGAAGACCATAAACTATCCTGGATTTTACTCCCGACTGTCCTACCACAAAGTTTGCTTGTCTTAGTCAGATCGAACACTAGGAAACAGAAGGCATGCACTACTATCTTGTATAGACACGACAAGATGACTTATGCCATCACATGAACTGAATCAATATGGTCACATACATGCAAAATTGTCACAAAATGGCAGTAAACTTCCAAAATCGCATCAAGGTGGCATTTCTGCCATAACACTAAAATAAATAATGCATGAATTATAATTTCAAAAATTCAAACAAATCACTTTTGGAAAGCCATAAATCATGATGGTAGATATATTTGACTGATGCTGTGGGCCTAACTGTGAGTCAAAATACTACAGGGTCCTAAAATTACTGTTAAATTCTTATTTATTGGAATAATGTGCTTTTTTTATTTGTGCAGAACTTGTGACCTGCTAGATCTGACCCTTGCTCCCATCACGTGTTGGATTGAGTATGTGTTCAAATGCTTACATAAATGGATGGACACTTGATGGTTTAGAAGCTGCCTTCAGGATGACACCACTCATATTTGTTACTTTGGGTAATTTCTATGGTAGAAAAGAGAAGTTAAGATGATCATTCCAATGTGTTTTATAGCCATCTTAATTTATTCTCAACAGAAAGCAAAACAACTTAGCGATTTTGTTTATAACTATATGTAATATAAACCACATGATTACTATAGTATTGCTTGTAATAGACAAATATTTTATTTATACCTTTTGTCTTTAATTAAGTAATTGATTGTGATGATTTATTAGGTTCTACATGAACCAAGGGGTTGGTATTTTGAACATATACTTTAATAAAAAATAAATTTTCTTAAGGGAAAAACATTTTATTACCGTATATACTCACGTATAAATCATTTCTTGAAACCCAAAAAATTGATCATAAAATCGGACCCTGACTTATATGCCCGTTTGAAAATACGACACTTAAATTTTTTTTTACATCTTCTTGCCTCCTCCAATCTCTCATCAGTTTCTCAGACACATTGAATTTTGTTACAGCAGCGCAGTTCCCAATTTCTTTCGCCACTTCAATGACTTTTAATTTAAAACCAGCTTCAGATTTTCTTCTGATCAAACGCTCGATCGTAGATATGCGATGCTCTTACAATAAAGGTGTATGAGAGTGTAAGATACACAAAACGGTGCAAATGTCACTTCGGAATAATTCCGGTATTACTATGTGGTCACATAGGCACAACACATAGAAAAAATAGGCATTGCGCTCCGTGGTTACTCTCTCAGGTGGGTGTTATCATATCGTAATCTCTTGGATCAATAGCCTGAGTTTTCCGCATTCGACTTATACAACCGACATTATAAAATACTGGAAGTTATATGATCTAATGAAGCCCTGACTTATCTGCGGGAGAACTTAAACATGAGTATATATGGTACTCGAAAACTGATAAAAATCTTACCATCTGTCGACATAGTATGAAGAAGATTACCAATGGCATGCTGTTAGTGTTCTGGTAAAGTACACTGTAGTGAAGGTAGAGCACCCTTGTGACATGTCTCCACATTCTTTATTGTTAATATTTATTTATTAAAGCAACTTATAACATATACAAGAATGACTTGGAGGAGCAAGCATCAAAACCAACAGAGAATAAGATGATAAACAAAGCAAGAAGGAGTGGTACTGCTACATATTTATACCTGCAACTAGACTAAGACAAAAGTCAGTATCCTAAACTCTATTTCAGTGCAGTAGAAAGGCCTAGTATAAAATGCAAAGACCTAGGGTATATGAAAAATGTGCATCTGTGTTGACTTAAAAACTTGGGGAGAGATCCACACAAAGGAGAACGCAACATACAAAGAATGAGAATGCAAAGGAAAAAGGTGCCTGCTCAAATCTCAAATACCTCTTTTGTCTGTTATGACTCTGGCCTCTTCCTCTGGATAGTGAACCTTCATCCCAAATCTCCTTCGGAGTCTAAGCTCAGTTAAGCCTCTTACTTAAGGCAGATTTAAACTCCCCCAGTTGCCAGGATCACTTCTGGCTAAGCCCCAGAATTACTTCCTGAGTCAGGGTAGTCCATTTTGGCTGCAGAAACATCTTGCTAAAATACCAAACTGAATCCCTGAGCCCTTGTAGCCCTGTTGTTGTCTGCTCTCTAAGCAGTTGCCATGCTGCCTGCCACACTCCTACTAGTCAGGGATGGTGTTCAATGCCCTAGTAGTAGGGGAAGGTGAGGGAATTTCTATCTGCTACTTCCCAGCATTACTATTTAATGGAACATTTGGTGTTCCTAGCTAGGAGCCAAGTGCGTCAACCCATCAGGTAGGAAGTGTTATAGACTCTTGTTATCCCTTCTATGTCTTTTAGAAATTCTTCCACTAAGGATTCAACTAACTCTTTCTGTGACGTTATCACTCTCATATGTTGATACTACTAGCAACCATTGACTTTCCTGACTAACATGTAGAAGTCTTTTGTCAGTGTCACTGGGGGGCTCTATCTCCCCTCACAAGGTCTCTCATGGACCTTTGCGTTCTTCTGTTATATCCTGGATGTGCCTTTGCCCCTGACCGACTCTTGGAGATCAGACACTGTATTTCACTGTACATTAATACGGCATGTAATTTATTTTACTAAACATTTTAAATATTAGCTATGTTATTTTTTATGAAAAGCATATTTCTACAGTCAGATTTTTATGTATCATTACAGAGCTCCATGAATGTTTATTGCAATCACAGAAATTTACAGATGTAATCAATTATTGTGTCAGAATGTCAAACTATCAAGACAAGTGAAGGTATGTTTAGACTTCATATGAAATAATGAACATGACAAAACATAGAGGTTATAGAAGCACTAAGCTCTACCAATAATAATACAAGTTCAAAGTGCTTGGCAAACTAAAACAACAAATAATTCAAATTATAACAATTACATCAGAAAGATACATTTCAAAAGATACAAAACAAATTCTCAAGAAATAATCTGGGATGATCTTCCTGATCGGCAAATGGTTGAGGAATTTTTTTTTTATTTAAAAGTAAAGCGTGTAAAATTTCTTTGTTAAAATAAAAAGCAACCAAAATGATCTTAGTGGATAAATGTGAAGCTGAAAAAGGAATTGCTATAAAAGATGTAGTTTTGAAATACATATAAGTAAAACCAGTACTAACCTGATATGATAACAAGAACTACTATCTGAAATGCTGAAAGGCAAATTGTAAAGAATATTACTAAAAGGCAAAAAATGGTCCAAGAGATTCTTTCAATATTTGACAAGTAAAAGAACAGTCGAGGTCACGGTGAGGTGCATTGAGAAAAATCGTAGAAATCTGCAACAAATGAAATGGCAAACACACTGAGTTTATATCTTGTATATTACCCAAAAAGAAATTGATGACATGCCAAAGTAAAAACAGAATATTAAAGAAATAATGAATGATATGAAAAATATTGAAAACAAAATGCAATCAGGACTAAAAAAGACAAAAAGCAAATCAATGGCCTACGAAGTAGTTAGTGGTTATATACAAACCTTCAGTGTCCTTTCAGAAATCACTGCTTGTCAGTGCAATTCTTAAAGGTTAGAAGCTGAAAAAATGAGTCATTATAATAAAAAGATGATTGGGCCTGATCATAGCTACTGTGGGCAGTTCTCTAACTCCGTCTAATCGGTTAAAGCAGTTATAAAAGACAGAGTAAAGGTTCATTTCTTCAGCACAGGTTTTCTGGGGACAGTCAAAACGAATATATAAGGAACAGGTAAAAACTATAATTTTTGGATGGAGTATTCCTATATAAATTTGCTAATTTCTGAGAAATCTCAATTTAATTTCTGAATTAATTTCTGCATTTACATTTGTGACAGACTTAACACTCTGCTAAATTAAAAAAGGTTTAGGCCTCTCCTCATGCCATGTAGCCTCAATTAAGCCAAATAGGAGAAGATTCTGTAGCACCTCCATTAGTTGTGCTTCATCGGTTTAACTTACTCACGAGGTTAGATCTGCAACACTCTGTGCAGTTTCTGTCACCATATTGCAAGAAGGTAAGACAAGGGCTGAAACAAGTAGAGAGTAAGAAGTGACATGATCCAAGTTTTTCAAATTATGAAATGAGTATGAAAGATAAACACCAGCTGTTACTGGTTAAAGATGAATTATGCACAAATGTTAGAAAATATTTATCCAGAATGAGAATGCTAAATATATGCAGTAAGTCGTTAAATGATGTACTTGAGAGTAGGACCATGAAGATTTTGAAATCTTGACAATATCTGGAAATGTTAGGTGAATGGAAAATGAAGTGCTATGTTGGGCTGACCAGCATGTTCACGTCACATTTTTTATTGTTATTATAGTTCAGGGTCTAATAGGACAGGTACTAAGTAAAATTAAATTGAAAAGTGCTGTCTGTGTGGGTGCCAGCTTAATTAAATTCACAAAATTGATGCATAGAAGTATATAAAACAATTATTGCCCAGTCTTAATCTAAAAAAAACCAGGATGGTTGTTTCCAAAGGCAGACAATTGTGTCGAGTGTCACAGATATTGAACATTAAACCCTAAGACTGTCCAATTTATCTCAGCTCTCAAGGGTTCAGTTGTAAAAAATACATGCAAATAATTGTACCAAAACTCCATACTTTTTGTCTTTGCATTGCTATTTACTGGAGAAAATATCATATTAAGGATATAATATCCTTCATATCCGTCAATCATAAGAAACACACATAAACACACGGGGGCAAAGAAGAAATTGCAATCAACTGACAGCATGACCTGATAGTGATGGAGGAGGAGTACAGAAAATACACACATGTGAACAGGAAAGGATGTATGGATGCCTGGCATTTCCATTACCATGGAGAAGCAAATCTTAGACTTGTCATTCTTCATCCCTGAACTTTCAGTGGTAGAACAAGCCTGAAACGTCTGACTCCATCTGCAGGTTATGAAAAGAAAGAAAACAAAAACTGAAGCTACTCACTTTCAGAGTTATGGTTTTGACCTGTGATATCGGACATCTTTGTTGTGCATTGATTGTGATACATTTAGCATTTGTTGTGTTTTATTTGGTGTGGCATGAACAATTTCTTCTTCTTTTGTGTAATAAACATGTGGTAAACTATTCTTTGTTATGTTTACCTTAACGTTGCTTTAGAATAACCTTACACAAGTTGCACTTCTACATTACTGAGACTGTCCTTTAGCCAGCCTTGGTGTTTGTCTTCATTCACTTGTGACTCTATCTGTCTATCAAATATATGATGATGTAACATTGTACATTGTACATTTGATGGTGTTAAAATAATTGCCTAATTGGTTAATGAAGTCAAAGGTTATTCATAAGTTGTTCATAAGTTATATTAGGTGCATCAGGCAAGGGACACACAATGTCAGAATTATCAGCAGACAACAGTGTCCACCCAGCCATCTCACCCTCCATTTCAAGTACAGGATTGTGATGAGTCGGATTCTATCCTGGTAGGAACAAATTCTGGTAGAGATTCTAGTCCTTTTCTGGGAAAACTCACACAGAAACCCATTTCAGTTTACTTTAGTGTCTCCAGTGAACGTGTGAACATGTCATTTGGACTGTAAGAGCAAACGAGAATCCCTACACACATAAGCACAGTCAGAATTTGTAAACGTCACACTGAAGGCACCCCAGCCAGGTGTTAGTGTGGAGTCTGGATAATAAAAGCTTCATTACGCATTCGTATAGCTCAATGCTATTGACATTGATTGTTTTTGTTATTCATGTTCGATTCTCAGACAAGTCTGTTACGCTATTGGAACAATTAGTTCTTTCTACATGAAACACTAATATTAAGGATACAAGGTTCAACTTTTGATCAAACTGTGAAATGAGCTGTGTTTATTGAAGCAGATTCATAAGAGATCTGCATCTTTAAGGCAACAGTTGACATATCTGAATATACTGTATATATGGTGTCAATCTCTTTATCAATCCTTACAGGAAATATACTTACAAATGGTGTCTGGCACCGGGCAACACTCCAAATCCTGCTTTGTCTAGCACAGGGGTGAGATCAGCCTTAGCAATTAGACAACGCAAGTTTATTTACACGGTGCTGATGGATGCAGGTGAATCTATTGATCTGCCTATTGTTTTGAGATGACTAGATTATTTGTGCCATTTACTTTTGCTGTGAAATTCCTTTCACTAATATAGACCTTGTAAAGAGACTAGTGCTTAAACAAGTACTTTGTAATATACCAAAACCATATGTCCACTTGTTAAACCTGTGTATTCACAGTTTATCCAACTGATACAATGAGGGAATGTCCAGACTGTAGTTTTCAGTATTTTTATGTAAACTGTATATATATATATATATATATATATATGTGTGTGTGTGTGTGTGCATGTACTCTATAAAGAAGAGGCTATTCACTTGCAATCGTAACTATAAAACAATCTTTTCTGAGTGTTTATGCCTGATGCTATACATATCATAATGCATTTTCCCTTTATTTAAAAATGATAACAAGCAGGAAAATTAAAAATTTCAAATGTTTATTTTTGTCCTGCTGTGTTTGACTCATTTTGGTATTTATTTATATAAAACTTATTTCCTCCAATTAAGTTTGCAAGCATGTCTGAATCCTGTCCTCTCCAGACCACTTATAGCTATGATTGATGCCATCTATTCACATAGTAAATGGTGCCTTCACACCTCACTCATGGCTTTTAATTCCAAATGGCTATTTTAAGCATTTTATTTTACTCTCAACTGTTTTGACTGCCACTTGAAAGATGAAATGTAAGAAATTAATGTGAGGTGCCAGTTCTTTTTTCTTTCTTTCTTTCTTTTTTTAATTATAGTGTGACTACAAACCAAAGCTCAAAGAGCAAGTGCCTTTTCATACGGCATAAAAGACTGAAATGTTTACATATCAAAAGGCTATAGGCCAATTTCTGTCAAAATTATACATGAAGTTAAGCAGTACAAGCAATTTATTTAAACACTAGTCATTGTAGAAAAATTCAAGACCATATGCTCTTTTAGCAATTTTTTCACAAATGCATTTGACCCATAACTTGGCAAGACATCCAAACTCCATAATTTACTTTTTAAATTTCAAATCCTCTTGACATTAAAGTAAAAGGTCTTCATTAATAAAGCTTTCTTTGAATGGAAACACTGGTTAGTATTGTTGATAAAAAAAAGTTCACAATCGATCAATTCAAAGATTATAATTTGAACTTCTCAATTGTTTAAGAGACGAATATTCTGTAAAAAGGAATGTGACAAATGACTTAAATACTCAAACTGTTGCATATGTGTCCAATATGGGCTGTGTGGTGCACATAACCACCGCACTGCAGGAAAATAAGCCGACTAACACGTGAATTAATTAGGAGCAATTAGTAAATACATTTACCATGAACAGCAAGCTTCTGTTCATCCAGCGCAAACATTCTCATAAACATCTGACAAGAGCTACTAATGAACATTAATTACCCTGAAAGAATTCATTAACTTAACTTAAAATGTGTAGATAGATAGATAGATAGATAGATAGATAGATAGATAGATAGATAGATAGATAGATAGATAGATAGATAGATATGAAAGCCACTATCAAATTGAGAGATAGATTTTCATTCTGACACAGATACAGATTTAAATCTGTGACTTAAAATAACTGAAAACTAAACAAAAAAAAAAAAAAGATTGACGTAGTGCAGAAAACGTTGCGGTAGATGACATAACTAGCACTTGTATGCTCATCTCTTCAGACTGTGAATAGTTTATATAGCGCCTTTGCAGTGGGCACTTGAGAAAACCTAGAATGTAACGCCACGGACGTTATGTAACGGAGTAAACTCTACCAACTTGCCGCTGTATCGTTCGATAAAAGTGAGCGGAGCGCAGGCAGTCCGTCCGTGTCTACTGCTGGCTTCCCCCGAAGCTGAAGGCACACGCCCGCGTCAGTTGAGGATGGATCTTATGCTAATAATGCCTTACATTTGCAATCTGAGAGGTTACAATATTTGCAGTTGGACTCTAGTTAACTGCCTCCTAGATCAAACTGTGATTGAGTAACAAATAATTGCTTAGCAACGAAGGGTTTTTTTCGGTGATACATTTATAATAAAATGTGATTTTGTTGAAAATTTCTCAATTTTACGCTCGTGCTGAGATTCAAATCTATATTGTGCGTGTTTATATAATTCCATGATTTAAAAATTATTGAGGATCCGAGTCAGACGAAACAAGATGAATTTGTCGTAAACAGCCTCATTCGCATTTAAGGCAGGCAGAGACTACAGCTAGACACACTTATTTAAACAAAGTAAAAGTAATAAAACATATTCTGCGTACATCTATTTTAAGTTACTTCAGATACACAGTTCATCGATGCACCGAAGCTTCGTGTTTATTTTTTCATTTGCCATGCAAAGCGGTGTTTATTTTTCTGTATTATATTCTAAATTAGATATTTTTAAAATAAAACACACAGACACACACACACTCACAGAAAATGAGATGCGGAGTGAACGTGCATCGGTCTACCTATTCAGTCTGCAAAGCGAAAATAATTAAAGTTTTTAAAGACGCATATTCTCTAATACAAGTAAACAAAGAAAACGCCTCTGAGCGCATATGATTTTATTTTTAATGAAGGGTTCTAAGAGTATCACATTTATATTAATTTGGATATCACTCTGCATTCCTACATTTATCTCGCACATGTAAATTGAATTTGAATGGTCTGTGAAATTGTAATAAGTATTTAGTGACTTTAAGAAAGGAAGCGCAAATGAGTGTTATCTTATCCCAGCAAGTATAATTTGTTCCTTGAAAACGGATACTAATGGGGTGTTTAGATTTAATACGTACAATTTCCTATCTACTTTGATAGGGTTGCTGATGGGGTAAATACACTAATCTCTTCGTGTTCACCTCCTGTGGATTCTGTGTGACAGCCGTGTCAGACCGGCGCTTTTGCAAATAACAAGAGAACCAAATACACGACAGATTTTCAACAATTGCAAATCGTGTTAGGCGACAAAACATGCGAAGCAGTGGGGGACGAATACTTTTCGTTTATGACTAAAAAGTATTTAAAGTTGAAGCATGATATGGAATTCTGAAAGAAAATCGAAAACTTTGGACTGCTTGTCTTTCCTTGTTGGTGCCATTAAGAAGTCACAACTTAATTGAAATAGAAGCAGAACTTTAAATGGGCGCCCGTCCTTTCTAAAATAATTAATAAAAATACATTTCCTAAATATTCTGACTTCAGGTGATCACGACTTTGTCTTATAAGGACTCTCCTGTGCTTAATACTACAGACAGACTTGGCTCTTTTCTAGAAATGAATTCTCCTAAATTGCTGTTAATTGCTTTATGAGTCCAATTAAGCCGAAATATGCCATCTTCTTTCTATACAGCCTTACAAAGCGGACTTTAATGTAGGCGGGCACGCTTTCGAATGGCCCATTTGTGAAATCTTTATAAATTACTAAGCAACTGTAACTAACTGATTAATAAGTACAAGCTACCGTGGCGTAAATCGGGAAATTGGCAAAGGAAATTACGCCTTTAAAGAGACGACCGACCTTTCGCTCTGCTTTAAAGGTACACTGAAAATCTGCGTATTAAAGAAGATACTGTAGATGAAATATTATGTAGTCAGTTCACATGTTTGCCCCTTTTTGTGTTATCATTATTTTATTTTAGTAAGTGGTTACATGAACCTAGCCTTATAGTATAACCACACTGCGCACATAAAACACCTTAGTGTTTAACCCTGACGCATTTTCATTTTGTATGCAGTGTATCATTTAGTGTGTATGTTAAGGTAAACTCAGCATTCAAGTAAGTCATTGTAACATTCATAAGCACCTCTGTGACTAGACGTTCGTCAGTTTACACATTTATTAAATATGCTCATCACTCAGTCCATTTACAGTAAGGCAGTTACCGATACACAGCAGTATGCGGCATAGGAGAAAGGCCATAATGCCAGCTGCAAAACGCAAAGTTTTATTTTTCTACTGGCGGAGAATCCCAAAGTATTTTTCGGTGAAATAGACAGGACTGGAAATCGCCCACATCTACCTTACAAGTTTCCTCAACTGTGCTCATAACAAACCCGTCTAAGAGGATTTCTGTTCTTCCTGTGGTTAACTGTTTAAAAAAGAGAGAAGACACTTGCATTGCATGTCTAACCAAGATAGCAAGCCCCCCTCTACGAAAAATGCCATCCGCGATAATGAGTTAATAGAGAGGTTGGCAGTAAATCTCCACTGTGAACAATGGCATTAATCAGATTAGCGTGTACAATTAGCTGCTAGGGTAGACATCGAGCAGCGCATGGTGATTTTGACAAAAGTCTGCTAATTGAAAGGATTAACTTAATTTCATTAATTCTCAATACACAGATCGGCGCTTTTCACACCATTGTGCGCAGCAGCGCCCGTCCGCCCCCCTATCTGCTTTTGCTTTTGTCATCTACATTTTAAACTGAAGCTTAAATGATCGATGACGTCAGTCGGGTATAAAACAGGAAAGTTGAGATGGATCACAAACATAAGAAAACCGTGAGAGGGACAGTAAAGTAATGCCAGAAAACTGAAAACGCGCAGAAACAGATTACTCTTCTCTATACTGCACTTTTTTGTTGGTTTAACTTTTTTTTCTCCCCGTGTCTTTATGTTGTGGTCCTAATCAGCATTTTTTTTTTTCCAAGTTTAAAGTTTTTCAGTGATGCCTGCTGGCATGTTCAGCATCGACAGTATTTTGGCTGGCAGACCCAGCTGTAAGGAGTCCGTTTTACTACATCGGAATGCGCCGGCCGTCTTTTCTAATCTGACCGACTCTCTTTACGCTACAGCAGACTACAGTGGGCTTTACCCCCACTCAGGACACCCAGCCTCCAACATGTCAGCTGTGAGTGGATCTAGACTTGGATATAACAATTATTACTATGGACAGTTTCACGTGCAGGGCGCCGCTGGACCAGCGTGCTGCGGCACAATACCCCTCGGCGCACAGCAGTGCCCGTGCATCCCGGCAGGTACGGTATCTCCCAAACACGTCTGTGTCTTTCTATGATTTATTCCCATAAATGTGATTGTGGCATTCGAAGTGCTTGTGTGAACTATTTTAAGCATTCAGACTTTAACTAAGTGTGCTGACTAACGTAAGAGGAGTTGCTCTCCTGATAGCTTTACTGCGTTTTTTTCGGTGGTAGTGTTACAAAATTGAAAAGCTGCAGTAAAAGATTCCTGTACCTTCTCGGGATCATTTTGGTAATGCACATTTGTAACTGTTGTTTTTAGTTAAGCACTCTTTGCGGAGGTAGAATTCCCAAGCCACAGCTCTTTTTGTATAAAAAGCCGACCGGTAAATGGAGACGGCAGATTCCGAAAATGGGTGGACAGATGAATGAAAGTGTGTCTGTGTGCGTTTGGTTAATTGTGACATTCTAAATATTTCTGGATTTTTATGTCTACAGTATTTGCAAAATAGATGGCTAGTCTATTCAGTTCAGGGTCGCCAAGTTGACAATGGCTGGATGGAAAGTTCGCTCTTTGTAGTAAAGGAACTTGTTAGGAAAGTTTAGTGGAATCCTAAAACTTGCTGGCCTCTCCATATTTATTGGAGAAATATGAGCGCCACTCAATGTGTTTGGATGAATGCAGGCGCTATATTACTCTAATATTAGGCAATTTGCGGACATTCACTAAGAAAGGCCCGTGTAAGCAAACGACATGTATGCATTTGGGTGACATACAACACATATCTGTGTTACCCGTGTGTGTGTGTGTGAGTGTTTGTGTGTGCAAGTATTTTCCCCAGGGTATTTGTTGCATTATGGTATGCATGGTCAGGTATCTGAATTAAATAATTGTTGAGGAGGTCTCACGTGTACTCGATCTCTTTACAGTAGGGTCGAATATTTGTGCTGACGTACTCCGAAATGACTTTAATTCTATTTGCACTTTTTGAAATGCACGCATGTTTGCACTCTTTAATCGCTGCCGTTACTTTAGATGCGTCCCAAATTGCGTTTGGTCATAAACGTGGAACCTCCGCGTTTTTACAGCTTTTCAAACACCGTGTATGTGTGGCGCTGCACTTGCTAATTGTATTTTTTCAAACTAACACAATTGTATGCGCCTGCCTGCCTGCCTGCCTGCCTGCTCGTTTTCTGTTTGTAACGTGAGCGTTTGATTGTTTGTTTAAGGTTATGAAGGCCCTGGATCGGTCTTGTTGTCTCCAGTTCCTCATCAAATGATGTCGTATATGAATGTGGGGACCCTGTCAAGGACAGAATTACAGCTTCTGAACCAACTGCACTGCAGACGGAAGAGAAGACACCGCACCATCTTTACCGACGAACAGTTGGAGGCCTTAGAGAACCTGTTTCAAGAAACTAAATACCCCGATGTGGGAACCAGGGAGCAACTGGCTAGGAGAGTACATCTCAGAGAAGAAAAAGTTGAGGTAAGCAGAAAGCAGGCCGCTGAATTTTATAACCGTAATGTTATGTCTTGAGTTTAGGTGTAGCTATTATAAAGATTAGAGGAGACCTAATGTGTCATTTTGATGATGTTAAAATTCGGCAGTAGCTGGTTGATTTTTTTTTTCTCAGTGTCAGACCCCGTTACTTCATGATGTTAACTTTTTAGAGCCTGACTCTGAGACATCCCATAATGTTTGGGTACTCGACAGCTGCTCTCCGTTATATCCTGTACCTGAGAAGACTGTCATTACATGCTGCACGCTTACTAACGGGACCTCTGTCTGCTTCGATTGTAGGTATGGTTTAAAAATCGTAGAGCCAAATGGAGACGTCAAAAGAGGTCATCTTCGGAAGAATCGGAAAACTCGCAGAAATGGAACAAGTCGAAAATATCGACTGAAAAAACGGAAGATGAAGGGAAGAGCGACGTGGACTCGGACAGCTGATAAATTCTTCTCCGGTCTTCCTTACAGTTTAAAGGCTCCGGACTTTGACGCGCATGGAGTCGAAAATCTTGCACAAACCCTAAAGTATTTTGTATATAGTGTGTATATAATGTGTGGAGTTGATGTAATAAAATGTGTTGCGATGATGTTGCACAAGTATAGATATCGAAATATTATATATATATATATATATATATTGATGTGATGGATACACTATTTAAGTTAAAAGTGACTTAGCCCGTAAGGTGCACAGTAAACCTTTCTCGTATTAAAACGCCTGGAAACGCAATGCTGAAACCTTTTTTTGTTTTTTTTGTAAAAATAGTGAAGTTTACTTTGGACAGAGGCTGGTTACATGGACATCGAGACAAAATGCAGAGACATGGATTTGCCGAATGTAAGAATACATATTTCTAACTGGGGCCGACTACGGATACACACTTGCAGTCAACGGGATGCTGCTGCTTTCAGAGTAAAAATGTGAGAAGCAGAAGTTTACAGTTGGCTGGGTTTTCAGTTAATATTTTATTATGAGTGTTGACATGTTTGCAAGGCAAATTTCCATTATCAGAAATGCTTCATACTGAATAAAAATAACTTAAGTATCTTAAAATTTTCATTCTTGTCGTTCATTTAAATTTGTGACAGGATTTCCATATTTGATATTTCCATGTAGCTTACCTGATTTTTAAGCAAACACGTTAACGTGAAACGAAACGAGAACACTGCGTGAATTGTTTCACTGCGTCTAAAAAAGAAAATGTCATGCAAGATAATAATATCACTTCGTAAATGTATTACTGGTCGTTGTATTTGGGAACTGAAATTCTACAGGACACACCTGGTATTTATCCTTACAGAGTTATTTAAGTTAAAGTTATTTGTTATTAGTAAAAAGCGAAACTTCAGTGTTTGTGAAGAAGTTGTCACCTAAGTTAATGTGCAGTCTGTCCATCCAGCCATACATTATCCAACCCGCTATATCCTAACACAGGGTCACGGGGGTCTGCTGGAGCCAATCCCAGCCAACACAGGGCGCAAGGCAGGAAGCAAAGCCCGGGCAGGGCGCCAGTTAATGCGTAGTCTGGCTTTATCTAAAGCCCACGGTCCGACGGAAATACGGTCGAGTGAATCACTCAAATATTTTATAGTACTTTACCTCATTTGCTTTAAAGCGTTTACTTTTTCTTTTATTATTTATTTTAATGGTATGTTTTCTGTGGCATCTTCATATTTTACACTGTAAACTGTCAATATTATCCGTTGGTGAGTGCGCTGTAATGAACTGGCGTCCAGTCCAGCTTTTCTCAAAAAAATGGATACATGCCTGAAGGAAAAGAGGGCTTTGTTTCCTTTCTTTGAAGGTTTTGGTGGAATGAGCTCAGGTATTGATGAACAAATACCTAACCACGCCACGGCTGAAAATATCTTATGCTATTTCTTGTCATAAAATATAATTAAAATGTGGCACGTAATATGTTTACAGTGTGAATCGATACAACACGATTAAACACTGAATTCTTTCATTTTCTATTCGAAATCAACGGTCAACGTAACAGCCTAACTAACCTAAACGTTATTGGCAACGAGTTGACATTTAAAAAACGGATATTGTTCATACCGATCACCTGTACTGACAGCACGCAGCCAGACGATTATTTTAGGAACTAATGAAGGCGTTTCAAAAGGATCTGCTATTATTCTAGACTGGACAGTTCTTCAGCTCTGTAATATGTTCAGGGTCGAGGGGGCGCTCCACGTGTGTCATCGGGTGCACGACATTACTCCGTCACTCCCCCCAACAACACACATATGTAGGAAAAAATGAAGAGTTTTTTTTTTTTGTATAAACTGATCATTTGCTCGTGAAACAGCATAACAACATCAGGATGTATTATTTAAAGAACGTTAAGGCCGCGATTACTACAACTATTTTATTTGAAAGCTGTCTCCTGCACAAAAAGATGCTATGCTGGGATGATCACACTGCTGGGGGGTTTAACGTTCTTGTTTCAAGGGCTTGAAAGAGTGATACTGATGCGTACGTGTACTAAGAGCACTGCTGCAGCGCGGCACCCGCACGGTGACCTGCCCTCTGCTGAGTGCGCACCTGCCCGCTAAACGTGGGACCCTCGAGATACGCCAGCTGATCGGCTCGGCCCTGCACGTTGATGTGCCTTTAACAGGGAGCGCTACTTCACAGGGAAAACGAAAGTTACTCGTCTCACTAGGAGAACTGTGGTGTGGAATGGGTGACATAGCAGATGAACGGCTTAATTAACAAGATCAAATGTGCAGAAAAAAATTATGACATGGGGGGGGGGGGGGGGGGGGGTATATCATCAAAATATACAGTTAGTTTATCTCACGAACAGATGAAACTCTTCGTCAAAAGGGACTCCAAGTGACGGTAACACATACATTGCGAAGAGATATTTTAGTACGAAGAAAAGGAGTATTTAAAAAGGACAAATGAGCGCTTTCTGCTGAATGATGAAACAAATTAGAAAGTTACCAAGTGAGGTACCATAAAGTGGAACTTGTAACGAAGGCAGACCTGGAAGGTAAATATAGCTGAGAGACTTCATGGTGAAGATGATTTGGGATCATCCAGTGCGAATCGCAACAAATAAAAGTTCAGGCTGAGATTGTCCAATTACACATCTCACACTGGTATTATTTCTAACGTTCAAAAGGGTGTCATGTGCGTCTGAGTCACTGACTGGGTTTATTTCTGAATATCCGACACCTGCACTCTTTGACTGTTTTTCAGATGACGGTACGTTTTCGTGCAAGTTGCCGACAAGTTAAGGCTCTGCTTTTAACTACTTCTTCTGGCTGGCGAAAGTGACTGAACTTTATTTTTTACCAGTTCACAGTTCAAAGTTTTCATCTACAAACGAAACGCGTTTTGGGGCTCGTGTGGGAGTAGAGGGGCTGGCCGGAATGCGTACAGTTTATGGCATCGCTAAGGAGTTCGGACATTTTGGTTACTTAATAGAAAAAGACAAACATTTTCAACATCATCAAATATTTATAAGATATGAGTTTGAGATAAAGTTTTAATAAAACCTAATAAGTGTGTGTTTAGTGAAGAGATGATGATGCTAAAGGAACTGCTTGGCATTCTCATTTCTCCAATTCAGTTTTGTCAATTTTTTTTTTGTCAATACCGAATGTTAAAATTACAGATCCTAAGTAAAAGTTCCCCATACGAAACGCTGTCTTTTGTATGTCCTTGAAATATTTTACTGGAAAATAATATACGCGATGGTATGTGTTATATGTGCATCTGAATAAGAAAACCGTTTAATTCACAATGAAGGTTAAAAATTATACAAAAAATTGCAATGTCTTATGTATTATGCGCTTCATCCATTTCATAATATTTAATGAGCCTACATAAAGTAAAAAAAAAAACACATTTTATGCACACACGCATATTTATATATATATATATATATATATATATATATATATATATATATATATATATATATATACACACACACACACACACGAGGGAGGTTCAAAACGTTCCCACACGTTTTAGAACTCTATTTATTAAGGATTTCAAAAACAAATGTATATCTCTTTTCTACATAGTCACCTTCGTTTGCGATGCACTTTACCCAGCGTCGTACTAATTTTTTAATACCAATTACTACTCCTCCCGCCTTCACCGTTTCCAACGAAAAAATGAAAGTGCAGAAACTATTTCAACGTCCCTCGTGTATATATATATATGAAATGCGGTGTGTTTTATTTCATGTTGGTACTTTAAATATATATATATATATATATATATATATATATATATATATATATACACACACACCTACATTTATATTATATAATATATAATGTGTGTGTGGGTGCGTGTATGAATGCATTATAAATATACAAACCCACATTCTGCAGCTGCAACAACCTGGTATGAAATCTCTAGAGAAAGTGGGGATCAGAGATTTCAGCCTTGAGGTTTAGACAGTATATAAAAAATAAACCCACATACATCACATAAATATGGGTAAAGACTGATTAATAGTTTTATAGGTACAGTCTAGAAATGTCATTTGCAGGTCCTGCTTAATTGACAGATTAATGTATGAATTTCAATCTGTAACTGGTTTCAATATTACAGCCCACTCTTTAATTTAGGACTTTAGAACATTCTAGATGAGAACAGGCCATTCAGCCCAACAGAGCCCACTATTCTTATCCACTTAATTCTTCTAAAAAATACCATCAAGTCGAGTTTTGAAAGTCCCTGAAGTCCTACTGTCTGCCATACTACTCGGTCTCTTATTCTAAATGTGTCTGGTTCTCTGTGTAAAAAAACAAAACAACAACTTCTTAATGTTTGTGTAAAATTTCCCCTTCAGAAGTTTCCAGCTGTGTCCCCGTGTTCTTGATGAACTCATTTTAAAGTCACTGTCTCGATCCACTGCACTAATTCCCTTCCTAATTTTAAACACTTCAATCATGTCACCTCTTATTATCCTTAATCTTTGGGAAGTGATACATTGTAATTTGAAATTTATTTCAATTGCATGGACAATTAAAACCAATAGTAAAGTAAAACAAGAAGCAACTTGCCTTTTGGAGAACAGCAGACGGCTCTTTCAGTTGTCATTGTATTATTCCCTACAATGATTTAAACTTTTTCTTGTTCTGTTGCTGTGGTCCGATATACAGTGCGTTAATTTATTTTTTCTCAAACTTAATTCTTATATTTAGGTACAGTATATGAGTAAATAGCAACTATACAACATATTACTATTTTCAAGAATAAAAAGGTTTCCTCTTTAAGAATATAGAATAATGTTTTTAAAAGTTGTGTATGTTTTGGTAAATAGCCTCAAGTATATTTCATGACGTTTTCTTCCAGGATCTCCTGTCAGAAGCAGCAGCAGACAGCAGGATTCATTTACTTACTGAATTTCTATATGTGTTACATGAGCCCAACATGCAGTATGTGATAGACACTTACTGTATACCAGTATGGCCGATTTAACATCCAAGAGAAGTATGCTAGTCATAAATTCTGTATATGAATACAACCAAAGACAAAACAGGTATTATTATTATTATTAATAATATTATCATCAAGGACACAAAAGTGAGTTCCATTTACTGTGTATGATTTGGTTTACATAAGTGAGGTGTGCAGTTGATTTTTAATTTGATAATGTGAAAAATTTGGTAAAGGGAGATTTGCTCTCCTTGAATACAAAATGTTTGAACTAACTGCCTTGGTCAGAGCAAAGAGTGTGGAGATTTGAAGGAGAAAAGTGAAGGACAAGCCAAGCAGCAAACTGAATAGTGGAAAACATGGTACAAGCCTTAAAGCCTCCATAGATTTAATGTACATATGCAGCTTTGAACATCTGTGTTCTTCTTTTTTTGTTGCTAGCAAAGACATAGACAATTAGAAAAGAGAATGGTAAGCACACTTAGATATGTCATAGGAGAGTGAAGAGTGGAGAAGTTTGTAGGTGCGCGTGTTGGTATGCAGAAGCTATCACTTGTAGGATATCCACAGACTGTACCCTGCTGCTCCTCCAGTAGAAAGCCTTTCTTACTACCACCCAACTTCCATCTCAACATGTTGAAAAAATTAAGATCCAGTTAAACATTTATAGGTTTAGGTTAATGAGATCACAAAGGTGAGCAACTGGGGCTGTTCTGGGGATTTACAACCTGGTGTGTGAGTATAAGAATTTTTATGTGTTTGCTTGGGATCTTTATGGAAACTACATTTTCTCTGCAGTCCAAAGACGTGCTGTCAGGTTAACTGGTAATGCTAAATCAATCAATCAGTCTTTATTGTGTATAACACAAATCACGACCTGCACTTTAAAAAAACACTTTATAAAGCAATTCAGATTGTAGTAAAAACTCAGAAATGAATTACTTATACAGTACTCGTAAGTAACATCGACCAGATGGTGCATCCAAGAGATAGCATACAGCAGATAATGACTTCTACATTAAAGATTCTCATTTTAAAGTAAATAAAATTTACAAAGGTAAATGTTGGGTGAGTTTGGAATCTACCAAGTTGAGTGAAAGTTTACCGTGAGCTAAATAGGAAGGTTTTACACAGCAGGAAGGCTAGCTTTAGAAGATCTAGGTTGTTTCTTACGTCGATTAGAATTCATTTACCCTTGAAATTATCAGGCATCAATATCACAGTTGAACTTAGGAACTCAATTCTTTGTTTCACTTATGATTTTTAATTAGTGATAAATGTCATCAGCGAATCTGAATAAAAATAGCCTGAAGGCAGTGACTGTGGTTTAATATTGCTATGGTTCCCTGTATTATGTATTCATGCACTTACCACCTGTAGTTTGTTTTGGGCAAAATTCTATTTAAAAACTTGTAAAGTGAACTAAAGTGATTATCACCGGTTTGTTTTTTTCTTACAGTTGTACAACTCTGTTTCTATAAATGTTAGAAGAAAATGTAATGTATTAAATCACAGGACAGACTTTTATTGAGCAAACATGCCAAATGAAGACAAAGTTTCCATTTTACTGTTAAACTGTGGATTTTAACACCTCACTTAACAAGTAAAAAGAACGTCTGATAAAAGTCCATTTTTAAAACCACAAGTTGTTAAATGATACTTAAAGAGTCACATTGCAAACAGGTTATCAGCAGACCTGAGGTGCTTGGTTTCTGACTTATAAAGCACTTACCTGAATTTTTAATGGGGCAAAACCCAACAGTATGCATCTTCATCGGAACCACAGCCAGCTCTGCCATGCAGGGTGGCAAAGTGTTCAGGGGACTGGCAGTTTGTCAAGTATAATAGACATAACTGATGATACTTTTAGGGGATGGCATCGGATTATCTGTGGCACTATCACCCAAATACCCCCCCCCCCCGCCCCAGTCTTTTATCTAACATCCTCATGTGACCCTTCAAGTGGACCAACTCCTCCTTGATGGACAACTTGATGTCCAACCCGCTCTTCAATCTGACATCCATGTGCAGCTGGTCTCCCTCCATAAGGGACACCCCTCCATTAAATCACGTCTTTGTGATTTCATCTGCAATATGTACTTTACCCAGGGAAGCAAAAAAGCCACAGAGAGCACGGATTGGAAGGGAAGCCAAAAACAAAGACTTTTGTCCAAAGAGCAGAAATGCTTGGATTAGTCTCATGCATTAGATTTATACACATCAAAAGTACTTTTTAATTAATCTTCAGTTTTTCCAATCCAGTTCCCTAATCAATTTTACAAAGTGTGGCCATAAGCTGAAGTGGCAGACATTCACAATACTGTCAGAATATTGGTCTAAAGGGTGGCAAATAGGTTTGGTCAATCGTCACTGTTATGTTTCACTCAGTAGGACCCCGAGCAACGATCTTTTGCCCACATCATGGTGCTAGAAAGTTCACTTCTCTTTAATTAAAAGACTCCATGTGTGCCCCTCTCGGATAGACTATTTTATGCAGCAGAAAAATTACAAGGTGACTACACCATAGCATAAGGTTGCAAGCTTTTTCTTTTTAATAGCATTTTATCATGTGGATTTTCAGTGCTATGTGGTTATTAAAATTCCATAATTTTGTTTGTATTTGTCTACATCTATCCTTGTAAAAAGTCCCGTCTTGAATGTTTATTTACTGCTTATCACGGTCAACTCATACTTTATGAGAAGTCCTATGTAAACATGGAGAGAACATACAGACTGCACACAAAATGTATCTCATCTAGCAATTCAAAAACTCCACTCATTTCACCGCCTTGTATACTCCGCGTCAAAACAAACATTTCCCTTTTTTGGACAGTTGTTACCCGATACTGTTTCTTATAATTTCTAGCAGAGTAATGTTTCACACCGCTTATATTTTACTAGCACTATGGCACTGTGGGTGGAGCAGTGGCTTGGATGCTAGGGATCTGCGCTGGCATTCGGAAGGTTGCGCTGGTTTGAAACCCATAAATACCAGCAGTGAATCTACTCCTTTGGGCCCTTGAGGCAGGCCCTTAACCTGCAGTTCTTCATCTTGGGTGATGTTAACGTGCATCCAACCCTGCAAGCAGGTCATCCAACTTGCAGGGAAAACTCGGGGTTTGGTGGCAGAATTTGCAGTCCAGTCACTGAAAAAAACCTCACAGTTCCAGTTGCTGCACTAGGGTCCCAATCCGGGAGGTTCGTGGTGTGGTGGGTGTGCCAACGTGCTGTAATCAGTGCATGGTCCTAACCTCTCTCCCTCTCTCTCACTGTGGTTAGCTCATCTGTCACACAAATCTTGCATCCTGGTTTTGAATTATGCGTCTAATCATTGTTTCTGTGGAATTAGGGTTAGGGTTCGGTTGACCCCAAATTGGTACTTTGTGAGTTTGAGGGTAAGGGTGTCTGTGTGTGTTATGAAATGGACCATCATGCTGATCAGGGTTTTTCCCACCTTGCTCCCAGTGCTGCGCTATAGGCTTGGCCTTCTGCAACCATGAGCTGGATCAACTGGGTTTGGGAATTAATGTACTGTATACTGTATATGTATGAATGTATGATATAAATAGCATGTAGTGATAACTGGAAAAAAATAAAATAGAAATGTACTGAAGAGATCCATTTCAGCTTCTGACACAGTTTCATGTGTACAGTACTGCTGTCAGTTGTGGCTTTGGCATTCTGGATCCTGCCATGCGCATTTGTCTTAAAGTGGAATGAATTAGTAATTATGAAAGTTCTGACGCATGAACTTTGTAGAAGGTTTGAACCACATCTACATTTCCTTAACGTGGTGGCTATACATGTGGATGTTTTTGCACACAAGAAATTTTTTCTCAATCTGATAAACACAAACACGATTAAAATCAACTAACCCTATCCATTGCAATTCTATTTAACAATTCTACTCGTTTATTATAGATCAAGAACAGCATGTGGCATTTAGGCATGAAAATTCATCAGAGATTACTTTCTATAAAGCTGACAGATTTTTTAATTTAGATTTAATAGACATGTTTGAAAACATCACCTAAATTACCAAAAACACATGATGAATGGAAGAAAAAAATGTCCCTTTTTTGCCAAAGTAAAACATTTACACTTTAAATTATTTCTATGTTAAAGGAAAAAATACTGTGAAAATAAAAAAGCTGCAATTTATCATGCTCTGAAAGTGACAAGGCAGGCAGTAGATTAAGAAGGCTATTATTTAAGTCTTTTAATTCTCTTTTTTAGTTTTAATGTCTCTCTGTGAATTACAGTGAATATCAAATTATTTCCAGGATATGATCATATTTTATAAAGTAGGTGAAAAATAAAATAAATATGTAAACAAACTCTTCAAAGGTTCCCTAAAGTAAAGTAAGCTTTAAATGAGCCTGTTGTTAAATATCACGGCACACATTTGCTGAGACTTGGCAGCTATGCTAACTATGGAACAAAATGTGAATTTGTAATAATCCTTTATATGTCCAGTTATGATTTATATAGTGTCTCAAAGCTAAAAGTCGAAACGATATACATAATGCAGGACAAGAATAATTCATCTCTTCATAAGTTTGTTTTTTTTTTTGCACCAGCGGAATATATGAAATGAATTTAGTACAAGCATTTTTTTTCTTCATGAGCATTATTTCTGTGACCTTTTTATACACACTTACCCAGCACTTGCAAAAACAGAAGTGGAGTCCAAGAAAAATTATGTTTTGAAAAATTTGATTACTATCCAGAAATAAAAACATCTTTTTCCCTTTTTTTTTTAGAATTTGAAGGCTACTTAGTTTAGGGCCTTGTAGGTACAGGAGTGAAGGTGGCCTGTTTGTTATGGTTGACTGAGTTCATCAATAGGTAAACCTCAGTTCTTCCCTAAACCATTTCAATATTCGCATTATTTCAGAATGTCAGACTGCTGTACTTATTTTTGCCATGCAAGCTGTATCAATTACTGGGCGTATTCCTGCGTCTAAAGTTAGGAGCGAGTATTATCCTTTTGTGGTTATGTTACAAATGTGTAGCACAGCTTCCCCATACAGGAAACAAACCAAAGTGTAAATAAACAATTATTTTTGTCTGTCCATTTCTCAATGGCCCATTTCTACCCACACACCAATGTACCTCCAGAATTGAAATGACAATTAATACCCAAAAGGTAGGCTTAAGGGGGGCATGGTCTAATATCTGCATAAAAAGCAGGTTGTACAATTTCCTGTCTAGTTTTAGTACTGTACAGTGGACTTTTTCCAGTTTATTAGCACCTTGTGGTTGTGACTGACAGGAAGAACCCTACCTGTCATCGAGGGGTTGGATCTGTTGCCCGATCATCTCACCAGCTATGGGCCTGTGCTCAGATCTCTCAAGGTACCACAGAAATGGGTGAATTCATTATTTATGCAACACTAATGCCAGATCGAGACCACCACCTCCCCTTTCATTTCCCTTTACAAGGACTTCATGTACAGTCATATGAAAAAGTTTGGGAACCCCTCTTAATTCTTTGGATTTGTGTTTATCATTGGCTGAGCTTTCAAAGTAGCAACTTCCTTTTAATATCTGACATGCCTTATGGAAACAGTAGGATTTCAGCAGTGACATTAATTTTATTGGATTAACAGAAAATATGCAATATGCATCATAGCAAAATTAGACAGGTGCATAAATGTGGGCACCCCAAGAGAGATATGACATCAATACTTAGTTGAGCCTCCTTTTGCAAATCTAGCAGCCTCTAGACGCTGTCCTCCTATAACCTTTGAGTGTCTGGATTCTGCACGGAGGTATTCTTCACCATTCTTCATACAAAATCTCTCCAGTTCAGTTCAATTTGATGGACAGCCTGCTTCAAATCATCCCATAGATTTTCAATGATATTCAAGTCAGGGGACTGTGACGGCCATTCCAGAACATTGTACTTCTCCCTCTGCAAACTGGAGTGTTATTATAAGGAGAGCACCTTGCTAAATTAAATCAGATCTTAAACCAACACTAATGTTCCTAAAGACTGGTGAAATTTTATACATGTATCACTTGGGTTAGAGCAGTTTCTACAAATTCAATTTTTAATACCCCTGATACCTGCTTTCACCAGAATTCCACAATGTTTTTCTGTAAATTATTTGTTGTTATTTTTAGATTTTTCAAGTTTTTAGAGTGATATTCTGTGGGGCAGATGTTTTATAATGTATGTTTGGTATTTTCAAATATGCCATATATTTCAGATACACAGTATTTAATGTAAGCCTTTTCTTTCTGTAACAACTTCATAAGTCACAGATGTGAAATCTTGAAGGACAGAAGGAGAAAAAAGAAAATCGGTTTGGTTAGGGTTCCTAAAACTTATATTTTTAACTCAATATTTACAGTTTATTAGCATTACCTACTATTTTATCTTTCTCTAAATTATTCCAACTTTTTACTTTTTTCTGTCCTTTGATGCACCATGTTACATAATGACATATGAAACAAAAAACAAAAATAAAGTTTATTTAGCATAATGCTAAATGTGCATTTTTTACGCACCTAATATGAAGAAAAGATCATTTCCAGGGTGCCACTCAAGTCTTTCTGAAGATTTTGACTGTAGACGGTCACTTGTAGCACATCCCTGTACTCAGAGTATTGATGTTTTGTTTCCCTGTTAATATCGGAGCAGGCTGCTCTAAAAAGCTTCAATAAATGTGAATTAACTTCACTCATCCAGTAAAAAGTTGAAGTGTACCAGAGAAGATAAAACAGCTTTACATGTACTTGTAAATGCTTCAGTGTTTGCTTAAGATTTTTCCGAATGTTTAGATAATTAGTTCAAGTAGAAAGTGTTAAAGCTCTTAGACGTTGTAAGTCTAGATTTTTTGGAATACTACTGTGGAGTGGTGTTTGGTTATAAGAGAAAAGCAAATGCATCGGCTAAAAAGTATAATTTATGACGGCACAAGACCACTTCTTATAACCTTTGTTTCACAAACTATCTATCGTCTCCTGACTCTTAGAGTAGAAGCATATGAGCTCTGAAAGCACTTTATGGGGACAAGATATTGAATTTTAGAAAAAGTAGAGTTTATTAAAGACATGATGGCCACATCATACCAAGATTATACTTATAAGATCAATAGAAGAGCTGATCAGAGAGACACAAGTGAAGAGGGAAGTCAAGTCAAGAATTTTCTTTATTATTGCTGATATTTCAAGCAACATAAGAAACAGGCTGCCTGGAAAGACTAAATATCTAGCAGTAGCAGGATGTATGGCTTTCACAGATTATTTTGCTTTGTTTATGGCACTGTCTATTTTAATAACACTTCATGATTAAAATTTATTAAAGCCTGCTGTCCTGCTTGCAAATTTGTTCAGCTTTAACCACCATGGGCTAAGAACCAAGTTCCTTTCTCAGCTAGGTTAAATCAGGATGAGGGGGAGAGAACATTCCCAAAAGGTAGGCTACAGTGGCAGTCATACCTGGGTGATGTCTGAAGGAACTACTGACAGAAGGTATTTGACTGCAGGCCTGGGTGCAAGTGCAATGGGACTATGAACTGTATACCCCCAAAGGCTAGTTAGTGTTACGACTAGGAAAACTAAAGTAGTGACAGAGAATTCACTGTTATACTGTGCATCCACATTAAAAAGAAACTATACATTTAATAAAAAGGATTTATGTTTTAAGGAGAGATGTCCTCTTTCCATGATAAAACAGTGGGTGACATAAGAATTCAAGATTCAGTTGTTCAAAGTTGCAGAGAAAAGAAAAATACTCATTAACCAATAGGACAAGTCATGCTTAAGGCTTTTATCGTTTCAGGAGTATCTGAAAATTTTACAAGCTTCATACCTATTACACAATTCATTGGTGAATTGTTTAATAAAAATTTACTTACGATCTGAGAACATACTACAGTATATATAAGGAGACAATTAGAAACGGTGAAACTGAGTGGATCGAGAAATCATTTGAAATTTTGTATACAAAGTTTACTTCACTTATCTTTATATATAATACGCTACCGTGGCTGTTCGTTTGTCTGTCCAGGATATTAAATCACCTGTAGCCCCCAAACCGTTTGACCAATTGACCTGAAATTTGGTACACATGCAGTATACTACGTGAAGTCTGTTATGCACTTTCAGGGTGACTATTGACCTCCAAGGTTATTCCTCTTTTAATTTTTATTTTATATTATTGTAGAATCAACTCTCAGCAGCAGCCAGCAGGGCGGCCATGCGGTGCATACATACGGGCGCCATTCTCATCCCTACCACCTTCGTCGTCACTTCCCCTACCTCTTCATATCTTAAATCATTCTTGTGTCAGATTGAAGACTTAAGTGCCAGCTTATGTGAAAAGTTAAAAAAAAAAACGTACTAAGTACTTGCAACACAAACACTGACTTGATCAGTTTTAATGTGAAAAGATGCAGATGAAAGAAGAGAAGAAGTGGGCCGCTAGGGTGTAGAAAAGAAGATCTGCTCAGGAAGCAGCAAGCGCATCAACCTCTGGGCAAATGAATATTAAACGTACAGAGAAAGAGAATGAAAACTAGGAATGATCAAGTCAAGTGGACTCACTGTACGTTATCGTTATAGCAGTGTGCCGTTACTGGTAGTAGCATAATCCCTTATTCATCAGCTCACATTTTTAAAGGATAATATGTTAATTGATTGGTGTAATGGTGAGAACATCAGATTAATAAGATTGGAGTTATTTTTTGCAGAACAGTTTTTAAATCATGGTCACAGAAGTTATATTTTGTACACATGCTTATTTATCTCGCTTTCTCTCAAGTTATTCTGATTTTAATGATGAATTTAAATCAGTAAAAGATCCACTTTCACATAAACTAAAATTACAATTCTGTAGCTTCTTTAACAAAAAAAAAAAAGATTATTAGCAAAGGCTTAACCTGTGAAAGATTATTTTTTTAATTTATATCAGATAAGAATTTTAAATCAAATGCTTTTTAAATTAATATTGCTATAAAACATTATTATGAACTGATTGTGTCTGAAGAAAGTTTTTTCTTCTTGTGATTCTTTCAGTTGAGGAGGTAATTAATCTCGGTAAAATTAAACTAGTCCAAGGGGATTTCCTGATGGTTTAACTTTTATCCCAGAAAATAATATGGTTTGATATGTTTAAAGCGAGATATGATTTCCATATTGTAGGGCAGCTGGAAATTACTAGAAATAAGGAATTAATAAACACATTTTCAATGGTCCATGATGGACCAAAATCTTAAATTGCATGTTTTAGCTTGTATGCAGTGTGATTGGACAAAAGTAACAAATACTGTAACTTTCTTGCTGTGTTTTTTTTTTTGGCCAAATCCCAAGCATCCGTGGACACATCTGTGTTTGGATTTTATCACAGATTTGCTGTAATTTAATGGTCATGCCACTTAAGAAAATACACACAGCTGAAGCTTTACTAGACATATTTCTGTTATCATACTTACTCCTCTACTGCCATGCTAAATTGCACCTAGTAACACAACTGAGAGCTTTATTCATCTCAAGCAAAGGATGCTGAAGCAATTTTGCATCAGAGAATTTGTTTAGCATTCTTGACAATTTGGTTGATATCATAAAAGCCAGCTCACCATGTCACTGGACCATGAGGAAGTAAGTGAGACTTGTCACTTTCAGGTTGGAAATGTTCAGTTCCTCCAAGTATCACCCCGGTCTCCTATTTGAAACTATGCTTTCCAGTGCTTTTCACACTGTACTCCTGTTCCTGCTCTGATTGTGACTGATGGATCACTAGAATATAAAACCAAGAAAGTGATGATTGTTATGGAATTGGAGACAAGAATATTGCAACCTTGTTGTTTGGAAGATGCATAGGCTGGCCAAATAAATGATAAGTAATAGCCGGTAATTTGTATTACCTCCCCTGTTATAATATTTGTAACTTGAAATCAATTCCTATTCCATCATTTTTCCATTTATTTTTTTAGTATTGAAGGGTCTGTGTATGTTCCTAATTCTGTTCAACTATGTTTCTAATGAAAATGAAAGTTTCCCATCTTGGCAGCCTAGAATACTAACACTAATACTAATGGCTTTAAAAAACAATCATTTAGAACATCTGTCCAAAACTTGACACACATTTTAATAGGCCTGTCCTTCTATGAATAGCTTTGACTATTGCAGTACAATTGAAACATGCATTTGAAAGAAAAATAATTCTGTTGGAATGGATCTTATTTAAAAGAACTTTTCAGACCAGTGTCAGGATCAGTGCCATATGACTTTTTATTTTCTCCATAAATTAATTCCTTCAATTACACCCCATGAGGTTAACTAAGACTCTCAATAAAAAAAAATAATTACAACACTGCAATGTCTCACTTACAATCATCAACAAAAAGGCAAAGTACAGACTATGCTTGATTGTTTAGCAGAATAGTGTACACAACCTAAAGATGTCCATCGCTATCTAGTTCCCCAATGTGACTTATTATAGGTATCTCATTTTGTTTAATTTTTTCAGAACATATCTTGATGTTCTTCAGAATGAAATCCACATTTCAATTCATTCTTTAGTTCGATAATTTACCCAGTCTTATAAAATGTGACCTAACATACTCACTCATGTGAACTCTAACACTACTGAACATATATTTATTCAATTAGGCTTCTGCTTAAAGCTACATTTGCATATTTTAACAGAACTATTATTGTATGAAAACTTAGCAATCTATGTTTGTTGACATCTGTATTCTTTTATACTATTTTTACATAAAAGAATTGGTAATGGTAACAAAAGAAGAGTTCCATACAGCAAGTGTATTTCAAGGAGACCCAATGTCTACATGCATTTCCTGAATACAGGAAATTACAATATAAACAGAAAGTCTATGCACTTGTCAAAAAATGAGGTGTGCAGAAGAAGGAATAGAAACAGTCAGTCAGTCATTATCCAACTCACTATATCCTAACACAGGGTCACGGGGATCTGCTGGTGCCAATCCTAGCCACCACAGGGCACACACACACACACACCCACACACCAAGCACACACTAGGGACAATTTAGGATCGCCAATGCACCTAACCTACATGTCTTTGGACTGTGGGAGGAAACCAGAGCACCCGGAGGAAACCCATGCAGACACGGGGAGAACATGCAAACTTCATGCAGGGAGGACCTGGGAAGCGAACCCAGATCTCCATACAGCGAGGCAGCAATGCTACCATGCCGCCGGAATAGTAACAAACAACTGGAAACACAAATGGGTTGGAGCCAAGAAAGCATTCTATGTGGCAGTCAGCATTGCCTTCTTTCCTGCCGAGGACTACTTTTTGTAAAAGGGAGCCTTAAAAGCATCAACGCAGATAACTCAAGTGGGTAGATCAAGACAGTGTGCCATATTGTTTATTTCCTTTGGGACCTGGGATAATTCTGAATATTAAATTTATCTAGAATTACAATTTATGGCCAGAGTGTATAGATTTTGTTGAAGCAATTACTAGACCTATGTGATCTGTTTGTGTTTATAAGCATTTGTATCTACAGTCATATGAAAAAGTTTGGGAACCCCTCTTAATTCTTTGGATTTTTGTTTATCATTGGCTGAGCTTTCAAAGTATCAACTTCCTTTTAATATGTGACATGCCTTATGGAAACAGTAATATTTCAGCAGGGACATTAATTTCATTGGATTAACAGAAAATATGCAATATGCATCATAACAAAATTACACAGGTGCATAAACTTGGGCACCCCAACAGAGATATGACATCAATACTTCGTCTAGAGGCCAAAGGAGGCTTAACTCTGTCCTCCTATAGCCTTTGATGAGTGTCTGGATTCTGGATGGAGATATTTCTGACCATTCTTTCATACAAAATCTCTCCAGTTCAGTTCAATTTGATGGCTGCCGAGCATGGATTCCCATAGATTTTCAATGATATTCAAGTCAGGGGACTGTGACGGCCATTCCAGAACATTGTACTTCTCCCTCTGCATGAATGCCTTTGTAGATTTTGAACTGTGTTTTAGGTCATTGTCTTGTTGGAATACCCAACCCCTGCATAAGTAACTTCAACTTTGTGACTGATGCTTGAACATTATCCTGAAGAATTTGTTGATATTGGGTTGAATTCATCCAACCCTCGACTTTAACAAGGGCCCCAGTCCCTGAACTGGCCACACAGCCCCACAGCATGATGGAACCTCCACCAAATTTGACAGTAGGTAGCAGGTGTTTTTCTTGGAATGTGGTGTTCTTCTTCCGCCATGCAAAGCGCTTTTTGTTCTGACCAAATAACTCCATTTTTGTCTCATCAGTCCAAAGCACTTTGTTCCAAAATGAATCTGGCTTGTCTAAATGAGCATTGGCATACAACAAGCAGGAGTGCAGAAAGAACACAGATGTTCTTTGTGCAAATTGCGCTGAATTATGGAACGATGTACAGATACACCATCTGCAGCAAGATGTTCTTGCAGGTCTTTGGAGGTGATCTGTAGGTTGTCTGTAACCATTCTCCCAATCCTGTTCATATGTTGCTCCTGTATTTTTCTTGGCCTGCCAGACCTGCTGGGTTTAACAGCAACTGTGCCTGTGGCCTGCCATTTCCTGATTCCGTTCCTTACAGTTGAAACTGACACTTTAAACCTCTGAGAGAGCTTTTTGTAGCCTTCTCCTAAACCAGTAGACTGAACAATCTTTGTTTCCAGATCTTTGGAGAGTCACTCTTCAGAGGAGAGTCAAAGGGAAGGAAGCACAACTTGCAATTGACCACCTTAAATCCCTTTATATCTCATGAGTGGACACACCTGTCTATGAAGTTCAAGGCTTAACGAGCTAATCAAGCAATTTGGTGTTGCAAGTAATCAGCATTGAGCAGTGACAGGCATTCAAATCAGCAAAATTACAAGGGGACCAACATTTGTGCACAGCCAGTTTTTCCCATTTGATTTAATTTCATACAACTAAATACTACTTCACTAAAAATCTTTGTTCGGAAAACACCGCAGAACTCAGATGTTCCTAGGAAATGAAAGACAGACCACTGTTATCTTTGTTGTTGAAAGGAAAGTCAATTATTATGCAGGCTGAGAGGGGTTCCCAAACTTTTTCATATGACTGTATCATAAAGCAACCACTTCAGAGACTCAAAAATGGTTTAGGCCTCAAAAGTATTAAAAAAATTGACCTGTCCTATTCATAGGTCTGAGCCTAACTGCCAGGCCTCACCACCTCACATGGTCTGTGTCCAAAGAAGCATATCAGAAGAGGATAGAGGATAAAACATGCAAAAACACAAATGAAAACAATCAAAATTTCTAAAATATTTAAAGAAGATTCTGTTGCCACTCAGGTGAATATTTTCCTGCTTCTTATAAAATTTAGTTTCAATGTTACGTAACATTTTGAAAGGTTTTTGGCGTTAGGGAATATTCCTTTATGATTATTTATACAACTTATTTTTTCTAAGCTCATGTTTATAATTTCTGTCACTATGTTTTTGTTTTATTGTAACAACATTCAGTTTATCTGCAGACACCACCACTTTCCCGCGATGCTTGGTTATTGGAGGTGATCCCTGCAAGTTACACCTTGTGACGCCATCAACGTGATGCTTTATATGTCAGAGCAGCAGGCTAATACACATCCAAGATTGTTGTGGATTATTTTTAAGTATGTTTGACTCTTCTTAATGATTTACAATTTAGAATTAGAGCAAAAAAGTTTGTCTAGAGGTTTGCCTAGCATCCTGATTTAGGTTCCTGATTTTCTTGAACTTCTGGTTTTGACCTTTATTTTGTTTAAGTCAGAGGTGTGACCACGGGGGGGCTGGGGTGGGCACTGCCCCCTCAGAGACAAGCCGTGCCCCCCCTGCGAAATGCTCTGTCTGTCCAATGAAAACTCTGGAGAAGAATAACATTTGATTTTCAAAACTGAGTTCCTTTCCATTCGGCCCGTTTGAATTTGGCAGCGTATCCGTCAGTGCCTCCTCCACTAGACAGGCACCGTGCTGTTCACAGTTCACTTCGCCGCACATTTTGCAGCACGTTTTGAACCTGTTGACCACATTCTTTAATTAAAATCGCGTATACGTTCCATTTTTCTTTTATTTTCTGGTTGGTAACACCAAAGGCTATGCATAGGTGGCTTATTAAAAAGCAGACATCTTCAACCTCTGTCCCTTCGCAAGCTGCTGGCTCCATGGTTGAGCCCAGCACCACTGCTACCAACACGGAGTGCAGCGCACCCACGTCGGGAACTGAAACTCCAAAAGATGTAGATAAGCCTACACAATCCTCCAGCTCTGCGCCCATGTCGGGTACTCCAAACCTCTGCCTTCAACAAAATATACAGTCCGGTCTGCCTGACTTAAATATGGATAGCCCATCCCAGCCCATTTTAATTAATTATCCCAAGCGCGCATTGGGAAAGACACTCAGATGTTTTAGTGCAAGCTGGTATCAGTCTCGACCATGGCTTGAATATTCTATTGTCAGTGATGGCAGCTTTTGCTTTGCCTGCCACAAATTTAGTGTTTCCAATTTGGACCACGAGGACATATTCACCAAACACGGCTACACTAATTAGAAAAAAGCTCTAGAAAAAGACGGTGGCGTCTTCCACAAACACGCGTCTGGTATGCGGCTCATCAGAGCCATGTCTGCATCACAGCACTCATCATTGGTGTGTCTTCAGCTGCATGCGAAAGCTCTTTCTCTACTTTGAACCGCATTCTCACTCCACTCCGCCGAACAATGCTGCATTCAAGGAAGAGAAATGTAGTCATTCTGGTACATGAGAAAAACATCACAGAAAATCTAGACATGAATGAATTTATTTCAGAATTTGCCAAGAGTAACCGCAGACTGGTCCTGTAGATAATATCCAGGTTAAACACTGGAAACTGATGTCCTATAGCCTCTCATGATTACAATAAGCCACGTTTCTGTTCTTGCTCTCATATGTTGTACACATTTGACTTTATTGATATTCACCTTGTAGATGTAGTTCTATATTTGTTCACAAAAAATAATAATACAAGTTCCATTGCCTCTGTTAATTTTATTGAACAATAGGTTATGATTTATGCCACAATTTTTGCTTTTACATGCTATATAAAACTATGTTGTTATTATTATTTGACCCCCCTACAAAAATGGGGATGGATGGATGGATATTTTTTGCCCCCCCAGACAAGCCAAATGCCCACCCACACATGATGTTCTGGTCACACCTCTGGTTTAAGTTCTCGATCTAATAACTAGTAACACAAAGGGCTATGTAGAATCTTTATAAAATATAAGATTTATTCTTAACTAGAATACTCTCAAATGACATGAAGCTACATCAAGCTAAACAAGACGAAAACTCAACTCAAGGTAAACAACATTCCAATAAAGCAATCCAAGACAAATTAAAAAAAACAGCAGAAAGTCAAAATTCCAGAACATAATAAACATAGGTAGAAGCAAACAAACAAACAAAAAAAAAACACTGTCTTGCACATTCAAATGAACCTCCAGGAATTGTGGGAAACCCTCACCTTTACAGGGCTGAGGACAGTCTCTGCTGGTGATGGACAGGTGGTCCCGCCTCTTGGGGAACCACCCATAAAACACATGGAACATAACGAAAGATACATATATACACAGAAACTAAGTAGATAACAATATTAACATAAAAGAATCAGCATTGTACAAAACCAACATTAAACAAAAATTTGAACCCTAGGCAGGGTAGAAACCTGGATAAAACATAACAGATCCTTAATTCAACAACCAAATTTAAAACCAGAGAATCCAAAGAAAATCACAACAGATGACAAATTGAAACAGTCAGGAGCAATCCTCAATGCCAAAGCACTCGTACTGCTGGCTGCTTCTCCTTAAATAGCAGGGGGCGGTTCCCAAGCCACATCATCAGCTGGCCCCGCCCCTGTGGGCTTAACATATAAGACACAAGGAACAATTTAAAGGACAAAGTACCACAAGACAAACATCAGTCATAATAATTATAAGATAAATAAATCCCTTACATATATTAAACTATGGTAGTGTTATTAGGAAGAATACTTTTGGTGTAATCTTTAGCGAGTTTCAACAAATCTTTAACTTAGGTAAAGTGAATTACTTATGAGAACTATTACGAGCGGTGATACACCAACACATTCTTGACACCTTTACTTAAGCTTCATTGATTTTAAACTGGTCAGAAACATGAAGATGCTTCAGCGTAAACACAGACCACGTTGAAAATATACCTCACCTTTCTGTATGCCATTCACCCACTGCTGTAGTCTCCATGTTGAGATCGTTCTTCACTTTTCCTGGATTCCTTGATTACATAAAAATGCTTGAACTTTTTACTTTTCCTGGAGAACTGAAAAAAACACAGTATATAAACAAGTGACTGCTTTAAAAATGAACTTACATTCTTGTTTGTTTCGAGTCTGCCATGACCCCATAGTAGTGATTTATCCCAATATTTTAAATGTGCACTCCATTAACAAAAACTGCAGATGGGAAGGCACAAGAACAAAATCAAACTTCATTTTTAAAAGGATACTTCAAAACACTGAGGCAATTTACTGAAAATTTTCTTTGGAAGACAAGTTGTTTATAGTGCACTCATCTGAAGGAGAAGTTTGGTTTAGTTTGAACATTATGATTTTTATTTCTTTCTTTGTCATATTTTTTATTTATTTCTTTTCACAACCAGAATATTCTGTTCCTTTGCCAGTGTTTCATGCAAGTTAAAAAAAGTATACTTTTCCTGCAAATCAATTTACAATAAAAAAGTTGAGTTTGTTGGCCAGTCTGTATTTGATTTTTTTTTATTTATCTTGAATTATAATTCTATTTAATAATAGAATGACAAGAATTCAATCCTAACATGTGTTACACATTAGATAACATTTTGTAAAACTTTTATTAGTAGCCAAAGTAAAGCTTTTAGCACTTGTGTGTCCTTTAAAATGTACATTCTTAATAATAATAATAATTCATTACATTTATATAGCGCTTTTCTCAGTACTCAAAGCGCTATCCACACAGGGAGGAACCGGGAAGCGAAAAGTCTCCTTACTGCAAAGCAGCAGCACTACCACTGCGCCACCTGTGAGGACTCGAATATTTATTATGTTAAGTTCTTATTTTGAGGTAATGAGGTATACAAATCCAATTAAATACAAAAATAATGAAAACTATATAAAATTTTAGACAGACAGGATTTTGGAAAATATGGTGCACCCATCAGTAAGTGTCACATAATCAACAGTTGGCTTTTTTTGCCCTGAGGACAAAATACGAATATGTTTTACAAATATGTATTAAAAGAATTAATTAGCAATGTCAATAAGTTCAGTTTTTTAGTATAAAATTACAATCAGATTGGCAAAACAAAATGAACTATCCATAGTGGCCACTTGTAGCACAATAGTCATGGTCAATACATGGAGACAAAAAACAAAATCAGATAAATATAAATAAATTCAACAATATAAATGCTAAAAATATGCATAAAACCTACCTAAAGAAATGTGAGATTATGTAAACTCTCCAAGAAGACTGTATTGATGAAAAAACAACACTTCCACTCCCCACAGAATTTGTTCACATTTCATTTCAAAAATATAAATATATAGGAGTGGGAAAATAAGCTGTATTTAATAAAAAAAATCTGAACACTAATGAATCATTTATCTGATATTGCAAAAATGCAGCAAACCACAACAATATTGCATTAGAGGTACCGTTTAGGAATCCTTCACTGAGATTACTGGCGCTCTCCGACTCCAAGGCACTCGTGAAGGGTAACAAGTCATTTTTCACATGGTATCAGTAACGGCCCAGTTTACTGTGAGCAGCAAAGCCAGCTGATAATGATCTGACCCAGCTTTACCTAAGGGACACAGCACGAGTACTCCTACAAAAGCATCATATTGACTCTATCAGAGAAGCTGAAGGAGAAGATTTGCCAAAAATATTTAACTGGTGGCGGGTTAGAGGTCACTTCAGGCTAACATTCAACACTGGAAATACTGTTGTCTGAAAGTGGGCCCAACCGCCCTTAACCTTTTTTATGCTTTATATATTGTGTTGCAGTACGGACTCAGTCTCAGTCTTTTTAGATTTGATTTGTTTAATTATTTATCAACACAAAAAACTTTAAGGTCAAAGTAAAAATAAAAAACTTTACAGATCCCTCTAAATTTGTTGTACAATGAGAAAGAAAAAAAATGTCATCTTTGCTCATATTAAGGCTTGAGAGAGCCAGACAAACCATAAAAAGATAATTCAATGTTTTAGACTCACAATTGTACATCACATCCCATGCCAAATATCGTAAACTATTTTCAAAATAAAGTTACAACATGAAGTAATTCTTATTCGTATTGGCACATTTAAAACTTCAAAATTATAAAAGAGTACACAAATACTGTTAACTATATTTAAATAAGAGAAAAGGTTGCTTATTTAAATTTGCTTGTCTACTTATTTTAATAAATAAGTACTAAATAAATAAGTAAGTAATAAATAAGTGGAAACAAGTACTTTCATCTTTTTAACAAGTTAGAAAATGTAGGCATGGAGGACCATTTGTGGATTTAATTAACTCGCTTTTTCAATTATTTATTTGCTTCATCAATGGGAGACCTATCACTGTTTTGTCATGGGGTGTGTGTGACGTGGGATACGGCGCAGTTTGTACAGGCAGGCGCCTGCCACGTAAACACTAGCGTTTCAATCTCTTGTGCTGACTACTGAAGATCTGCGTTGCTGACAAGAGCAGTTAGCAGACATGTAAACAAATGTACAAGTTGTAAGTTTCTACTTACAACTACAAACGTACTTCTCTCGAGACAAATCTGAAAAAGTAAAATAATCAATATTTGAAATTGTACAGAATGTTTTCCCATCTGTTTTGAGAATAGGTGACGTGCAAGACAGAGATCCGCTCAGCAGGACAGATTGTGGTATTCATTGATCCATCCATTTTCTAAACCTGACGACCAGTGCAGGGATGTGGGGAGGCCGGAGCCTATCCCAGTAAGCAGGAGGTGCAGGTAGGTGCAATCCCTAGACAAGGTGTCTGCCCATCACACTCCTAAATGGGCCAATTTAGAATCATCAAGTCAACTAACTTGTGTGTCTTTGAACCGCGAGAGGAAAATAAAGTAAATTCCATAAAGGGAGGACCTGAGACATGACTGTGCCAACACTGCATCATTGTGTCGTGTTTTCAGTCATTATTTACGTATTTTCATTACGTGTGGCATTAAAAAATGTGAGGATAAAATATCCTTTATTTGAGACTTATTCAGCCCTCAAAGGTGGCGCAGTGGTAGTGCTGCTGGTTTGCAGTAAGGAGATTGTGGGTTTGCTTCCCGGGTCCTCCCTGTGTGGAGAGCGCTTTGAGTAGTGAGAAAAGCGCTACATAAATGTAAAGAATTATTATTATTATTACTATTAACATAGTTGGTATTATTGAATTGCCTTTTGCTACTTGAACATTCTAGCTGTTAAATGGCACCATTTTGATTTTAAACGTTTCACATTTCTCAGCACTTCAGTTTGCACCCATTTACCACACTGCGACCATCACAATGGAGCATACGCATTTCAAAGCTACATGTCAGTAACTTGTATTGGCATTCATTTCTCTGATTTTTCCTGATGGGTCCAGATGCAGATTTCCACAGCTCCATGAATCAGTGGCTACCCAGGACAGCCAATTGGATTGCAGGTTTTTGTCACCTGGTTTACTTGACATGAGTCAGATAACCCTGTTCTTAACCATAGTATAACCATAGCATAATCAGGTGTTATCATTATATCACTTAATATATACAGCGACAATCTCCAAAAGTGCAGTGGCGCTCTGGAGGTCCGCAGCTAGAGTCTATTGGATTTTTCAATTATAGAATTGTGTATAATGTATTGTCATTTTGTAAAATGTTGTCCATTTCTGGAATGTTATTAAAGGATCAGCCAGTGCTACAATGTTTGTTAAATGTCTCCTAAGTATGCATTGTGCATGTTTATTTAGGGTTTTGAAAAAACCGAGTTTTGAAAATACTAAGGTATTTAGAGAATTGTGCATGATCAGCGAAACAGTCGAGTTTTGTTTTGCATTTAATTTCACCATCAGAAAACTCAATAAAAAATATATATTTGGGTCAAACAGAAGCCATTAAAAAATTATATTTGTATTGATTTTAATGCCTATTTTGTGTGATCTAAAACTAATCATTTTCATATTTTGTGTGCTGTTCTAAGAATGTACTGTTCTGAAACCTGCACTGCAATATATGTTGTATGTGGATAAATGGTATGGACTCATGCTTTGTAAGGGTATATGTGAGGCTGGGGTTGGCTCGGGCAATTAGTAAAAATGTGCTTCGCCTCAGGCAACAGTTTAAAATGTCCCAGCCCTGGCATCAATAATAGGGTTTTCTGAATCTCCACAATGTTCGTTTATTGATTAATTTCAGCTTGTTTGGCTTAATTCACAAGTGTGTTAACATTTTTTGTGATCAATTATGTATTGAGATTAAGATATGACACATAGCAATATGAAAAATACATAATGACAGATAAGTAAGAGAAAGGGAAAGATACAAAACAAATATAAAACAAATAGTAATATTAAAGATGTTAGAAATTAGAGAGGTCATAACCATCCCCACCATAAAAGAGATGCCCAACAAGTGTGTTAACTGCTGTAGTGTTTAAAGCATGAGTGTACCGAGCTTATACACTTATTGCACAGTCACAGATTCTATTGATTTTAAACTGTCTGTCTTCATAGCATGCTATAAAAAAAACAACTTGAGAATAAGAATCAGGGAAATCACTAACTTAAATAAATGTCTCCATCCTGGACATCCTTTATTACAACAAGCCCGTCAGTGCCTGCCATGTGCACTCATTAGTTCAGCATGACAAGACTGGAGAGAAATATTAATTGTCATCATCTCATCATTCCCTCTGTAATATGCTGGCTACAAATGGTGCAGATACAAACAGTACAGAATGTCTTAGTTAAAGAGGTGGGCACATTCAGAAGCAAGTTCACTCAGAAATAATAAAACAGACAAGGATACATTTTATTACATAGAAACACATTCACATCACCTGTACAGTATTTAAGCTCAGCCCCTTACCATTACAATTTTCATTAGAATAAAGTTTATGATGGAATGAGAAGAAAGGGGTTTGTTAAAGGTCTGATTATAAGAGTGAAATGCAGTGCCAGATGTGGCATAAGATAAACAAACTGCAGTTCAGGGCCTCACAATCTGTGGGGGTCTCAGAAAATTTCAGGGTTTTTTTTGTCTTTTAAAATTTTATGTGGCTTTTTTTGTGTACTTTAGTTTTAAATATGTAATCAGTAAATGCATTCTTTTGACAATAATTTGTATTTTTTACTTTAAATAACTTGCTATTTTTAACAAGAGGCCTCCAAGCTTTATATACTGTAGTTTAGGACTTAACCGAGTCTAATTCCAGCACTGGTGAAATCATGTCAGATAAACAGACGCAGGTATAAATGACGAGACCACAAAACATGCTTCTCAATTATTGTAATTTCTACTTTCGCCTTCCAATTTCAAAACATTTGGAGAACCAAATTCTGTAGTCCTGTGTACAGTGTATTCAGGTTTAAATTTAGTTCAAATTATTTATGACAAAAGTGAGTTAAACAGAGTAATTCCTATTTCATGTTTCAAGTACAGGAAAAATCCCCAAATCTAGATAAAAAGAAATTCTAAGAATTGGTGTGTGAGGTGTTCTTTCACTTGTAACACTGGGTCTGTTATTGACTTATAAAGCTTAACATTCAATATTTGACATGCCATTGGTTTTTCGTGTCTGCTAAAATGCAGTATAGGAAGTTCACTCTGTGTTCCTCATTCACTGTAAAGATAGTGATGAAGAAGCAACATACATTTGAACAACTTCTATATTTTCAGAGACTCTACATGTAGATCAGACTGGATAGCCTTGCTGCTTGTCTGGTTGTGTTCCTGTTAAAAGACATTAGCACACAAATGTGTGTTCATTCTCTATTGAGTTTCTTAATAAGAACTTTCCTAATTTTGGTCAAATACAATAATTCTTTAATATCATGTACCACTGTAAATGATGTAATTAGTAAAACATGATTCCCTTTCTTTCAAACCAGCCTTTGCTATTCATTCATTCTGTATCACTATAGAACTCTTTACATCTAGTTTAATTCCAAGAATTTCAAGTAAATAAAGAGAAAGAAAGCATTCTCTCACCTAACAGGTTTAAACGCCACAATGGTATTTTTACAGGAGACACACTTATTAAGCAAGGATCAGTTTCAGTTGCAAAGAGACTGGACTGGCCAAATATCCCACTCCAGCTGTACAAAGAAAACTACAGTTGTGGGAATTCTTATACATAGAACAATTTAATTTGTAATATCAGATGTAACATCTTATTATGAAGGGTGATATGTGATCATCAAGGGTTAATTTATTTAACTGTAAAGTGGTTTTGATAAATATCTATGCACCCATTCCTAATGTGAACACTCATAAAATTATAATGGCCGGTGACTGTAATTGTGTTTTAAATCCAGGTCTAGATAGGTCGCCTGCCATTGGGGCGAAAACATCTAACACTGCAAAGACAATTACACAGTTTGTAACTGATCACTACTTATCAGACCCTTGGAAATTTCTAAATCCAAACTTGAGAGGTTATTACTTTTTCTCACCAGTACATTATTGTTATTCAAAAATTGATAATTTCTTTATAGATAACAATTTTTTTACCCACAATCAACTCTTGTAAGTACAACGCTATTGTTATCTCTGACCACACCCCTTTGATCATGGAGCTCAAATCATTATGCTCCATATACTCATCTCGCAGCTGGAGTCTTAATCCGCTTTTATTAGCTGACGAGAAATGTACAGAGTTTATATCCAAGCAAATTAATATTTTTTTAGATCAAATACATCCTCAGAGGTCTCTGCAGGAATACTCTGAGAAACTTTGAATGCATTTTAAGAGGGCAGATTATTTCATAACTCTCCCACAAAATTAATATCAGAAACCAAGACAGCATCAGCGTTAATCAGTGAAATTACCAGAATAGATCAGGAACATGCCAGGTTTCCAAATGATGTACTTTATAGGAAAAGAAAGGCTTTGAATTCAGAACTTAACCTCTTGACAACCAAAAGAAATGGAACAACTCATTTTTAAATCATGACAACATTACTATGAACACGGAGAGAAGGCTAATACGATCTTAGCTCAACAAATCCACAAGTAGGAAGTTTGCAATACAATAACAGTAATTACCAATACAGACAAAATCATTGACCATAAAAATATAATGCATACATTTAGAGACTACTACAAGTCATTATATTCTATTCAGCTAAAAGAAGACAAGAAACAATCTAATGTGTTTTTCGATGCATTACAGATACCACAACTCTAAGTGCAGAGAAATTGGATAAACCCTTGACACTGTCAGAATTAATAGATGATATAACTCACTTAAAGGTGGAAAAGCAGCAGGTCCAGATGGCTACCCTGCTGAATTTTATAAAACAATTTCAATTAAGTTAGCTCCCATTTTATTAACAACATTTACAGAAGCCAGAGACAATAAAATTCTATCTCAAACTTTTTGCCAAACATTAATTACTGTGTTTCCTAAGAAAAATGAAGACTTATTACAATATGCATCAAACAGACCAATCTCACTTCTGAATAATGATATTGAGATACAAAGTTCTAGCTAGAAGGATTGAGAAAGTGCTTCCTTTGGTAATATCACAATACCAAACCAGATTTATTAAAGTCATTTAATGTTATATATTCATCCACAAAGTCTAACACTCCAGAGATCTTATTATCGTTGGATACAGAAAAAACATTTGATAGGGTTGAATGGTTCCATCCATTCAGTACATTGCACAAATTTGGGTTTGGCTCGAACATTTGTGCATGGATTAAACTACTGTATATCAGTCCAGAAGCTTCAGTTTGTATTAACAAAATTGTTTCAGATTACTTCAAACTAGAACATGGTACTAGACAAGGGTGCCCCTTGTCAGCACTGCTATTTGCAATCGCCATTGAGTCATAGGCAGGTCACTTTTGAAATGCTTCTGAAATAAAGGAGATTATTAGAGAAGGACTTGAACAGAAAATTTCACTATATGCAGATGATATGGTAATATATATATCAGATGCACGAAATACTGTGCCTGCAGTCCTAACAGCACTAACAGAATTTCAAAAGATTTCAGGTCTCAGAATTAATTTGAATACAATTGTGGTCTTTCCAATGAACTCTCTTGTACAGAATCTTAGATTGGACACCTTCCCTTTTATCATCATCAGCTTAAATACCTAGGAGTAAACATCACAAGTAAACATAAAGCTTTTTTTCAACAAACTTTTGCTGTCTGCATGGAAAAACCTAAGCAAGACTTGCACAGATGATCTACCCTCCATCTCACTTTACCAGGGAGAATTAACACTGTCAAGATGAATATCCTCCCTAAGCTTCTTTTTATATTTCAAAGCATATACATTATTTCAATTATTTCAAACCATATACATTAACAAATAATTTTTTAAGAAATTAGATTCAATCATAACCTCATTTATTTAAAATTCAAAACATCCACGCAACTAAAGGGCGACTTTACAATGACCTAAAGCAGAAGGTGGCATGGCTCTACCTAACTTTTAATTTTATTACTGGGCTGCAAATATACAAGCTATAAAAACCTTGACATTGACACAAATAGATGAACACACATAGGCTTGGTCCACAATAGAAATAAAATCGTGTAGTACTTCTTTATATTTCTTGCTTTGTGCCCCAGCAAATACAAGCTATTGTCAATATACTAACAACCTTGATTGTGTTTCACTCACTCAGAATATGGAGCCAATGTAGGAAGTACTTCAAGACAGAGAAGCTTTTATCTGTGGCACCTCTGCATGATAACCACCTTTTTCCTCTCTCTTAAACTTACAAAGTGTTTAATGTTTAGAAAATGTACAAGATTATATCACTTATAGATTTGTACATAATGTCTTTGCATCCTACGAACAATTACACTCCAAATTTAGCTTCCCATCAACACAATTTTTCCACTATTTTCCAATTTAGAATCTTTGCTAAACAAAATGTGCCCAATTTTCCTCACCTCCTACCTACTTCTATTCTGGAAGAAATATGATCAGTCTTGATGACTCAGACAGCATTTCTATAATATGTAAAAACATTTTAAAGTCCTTTCCTTTCAAAGATCCCAGAGTACAGTGGGAAAAGGATCTCTTACTCAACATTTCAGAAAATGAGTGGAAGGCAGCCATGCACAGAATTCATTCTAGCTCCATATGCGCAAAGCCTACAATTATTCAACTTAAAATTTTTTATCAAGTAGATCTGTCATTTTTAAAATTGTCAAAATGTTTCCAGGGCAAGATTAAAACCTGCAAACGTTGCAATCAAGCTCTAGCCTCATTGGGCCATATGTTTTGGGCGTTCATCAAATTAACATAATTCTGGACCAAAATCTTTAAATACCTTTCAGACAGCCTTGGTGTCACAATCGCTTGTAATCCATTAACAGCTGTGTTTGGTGGGCTCACAGATGGGCTTACAGTAGAGAAGGACAAACAAACTGTAATTGCCTTTGCTACACTATTAGGACTAGACATATCTTGCCCAAATAGAAGTCCCAGCTCACCTCTTTTAAGTCAGTTGGTAACTGATATTATATACTATTGGTAATTGGAAAAAAATCAAATTCTCAATTAGAAGATCTGTACAAATCTTTTAAAAAACCTGGCAGGACCTAATCAATAACATTTTAGAATAAGCATTTATATTGGGGAAAAGGATTCTCTCAAAGTTTTACTTTGGCTGTTAGCCTTCTTCTTTTCTCATGGGTGGGGTTTGAATTGAATTTAGTTTTGTCAAGTTTGACTTGCTTATATGGAATGTTACTTGTTTGTAATAAATTCAATAAAATAGAAAAAAAGAATATCAAGTAAATTAATTCATTACAGTTTGTGAACATTTATCTAAGTATGATCATAAAATCCTCCATCCACATAAGATCCCCTTTCAAGATTTTAGGAGGCTACAGTTCATCTTAGCAGCAGTGGGGATTAGGTGAGCCCTAGAAAGAGTAATGCCTGCAAATTTTCATTTAAATCTAGTATTAAAGTTTTCATTTACTTGTAAAAGTTTGACATCATTGTGTTATACTCTCTTATGCCGAAATAATTGAGTAAATTAAGCTGTTGACAACCTGGATCATGAAACTTTCAAGATAATTAATGTGAGCTATTCACAACTGAAACATGAAGACTGACAGACTTGAGATCCAAAAAGGACAGTGTCCCTGTCTGTGAAGCTTAAGCGTTTTTGCCTGTGGGTACAGTGAAATATCCTCTGTAAAATCTGAGATTAATTTTATCTTGAGTATGTTCAACAAAGGAGGGTGTGGGGGAGAAAACAATATTAGTTCCATGACTTGACGACCATCAAGTTTTTCATTGTCTTACCACATCAGTTTAGGGCTTGGGGGTAAACCAAAGTCATACTAGGTGACGAGTGGCAACTGAGAAGTGAAACTTGGATGAAACACCAGCCGGTTTCTGGCTTTCCTTAAACAAAAATGAAAAACACTCCTACCAGGACACTAAGTGACTTTAGACTTATGCCAAGTTTATGAAACAATAAAAATTTTAGAAGGGACAATACGGCATACACAAATATCGTAAAAGATGCCCATTAAATAAAAATTAATAGAAACAAAATGAATGAATAACATGGGAAAGGAAAGGCCAGTCTGTTATGTAATGTTAGTATTTTCTGTCTTGTGTATATGGTTAAAAAGTGTCGTGAAGGTATTAAGGTATGAGATGTAATAGTTATATCTATGCTCCCTTCTCTAACTGTTTGTATATTTTTTATTCTACTTTTTTCCATTACAGTGTCTGAGCATACCGTAGCAGCATCAGACAAAAGTCTTGCACAGAACCGCAGTGTGTCACGGGGGTACTCATGTAGACTACTTAGTGGTAACTGGTTAGCATATCTATATTATGTGAGGATCATGGAGTTCCCAGAGAAACTCTCAAAGACCTAGGGGGATCATGCAGTTTCCACACAGAGAGTGACCAAGCTGGGAATTGAGCGCAGATCTCTGGAGCTGTAAGTGAGTAGCACTAACCACTTCACTACAGTTATTCTGAAACATGTCCTGATTAACCATAGCGTACCATTCCATTTTCAAGCCTGTTTAATCGTGAGTAGGGTTATGGGGGACTAGAGCCTATCCCAGCATTTATAGGGCACAAGGCAGGAACAATCAGGGCACCGCCAATCCACCTAACTTGCACACTATTTTAGCTTGCATACAATAAACTAATGTAAACATGTAATAAGCATTATTTTTATTAAAAACACAGCAACAAACCTAAAAGCAACGAGAAAACAGCATAGAAAAGGAAGAAAGGTTCAGTTATGAAACTATTGTCAGCAACCTACCATCACGCTGTGCCAAAGTACCATAACAAATCATTAAATACAGCACCTCTTTAACGTCTGCCATGACGTTTTCTGTTGTAAACGTCATTTACATAATGTTAGCGAGATGGAGGCAGTCAGCAGCCCACTACCTTGATGGTCAGTTGTTAAGTCTGCTAAACTCAGCGACTCAATCCAAAAAGACCATGACTTGCTCCAACAAAATCAAACTGGTTTTATTCTGTCTTTAGTCAGAGGGGTGGGTTCTTTGCATATGAGAGATGACAGCCAATGAATGTGAAACGCATACAAAGCAGCGACGAGGAATAAAGAATGAGGGTGCGGTGGACGTCACAAACAGAAGAGAAGCTTGTGCCTCTAGCGTTCTCGCTGTCCACATTTGTTGCTGTGTAATCGCAGTGTTGTTGTAAAAATGACCCTCCATTTTGTTTAAACTGTGTGTGTGTGTGTGTACAAGATATTTTATATTGCTCCATCATCCCTTGAGGGTTAAGCTAAATTTTCTTCTTTCTCTGTACGTTTATCATTCGTTTGCTCAGAGGTTGATGTGCTTGCTGCTTCCTGAGCAGCTCTTCTTTATTCCACCCTAGCGGCCCGCTGCTTCTCTTCTTTCATCGGTATCTTTTTGCGTTAAAACTGATTATGCTAGTTTTTGTGTTGCAATTACTTAGTACATTTTCTTTAATTTTTCACTTAGTCTGGCACTTAAGTCTTCAATCTGCCTCAAGAATGATTAGCGAAGGTGGTAGGGAATGAGAACGGAGCCCGTACGCATGCGCCGCACGCCTGCTGTGCGCTGCCGAGAGTTGATTCAACAACAAAATAAAAAGAGTAATAAAATCATCACCCCGAAAGCGGATAGTAGACGTCACGTAGTATATGTGTACCAAATTTCAAGTCAATAGGTGAAACGGTTTGCAAGCTACAGGTGATTTACAGACAAACGAACAGCCACGGTAGCGTATTATAGAAGAAGATTGTTGGTAATATCTTATTGTCTGTTATTTTTATCAATTCAACTTTATCGTAGGTATGTATGTAAACAAAAAAACAAGTCATATATGAGGTTCGCTAGTGTCCTCAGTTTCAGGCTCCATGGTAGGTCTTGGAATGTATCACCCACAGATACAGGGGGACCACTGTAAGTCCAACCAACATGCAAACATGCTAAAGCAGTACCATGCTAAACAAGACTAAGTAAAAGTACAGAACTTAATTTTATTTGATAGTTCACCTTTTTCCTGTACCAAATTTGTATGGAGTAATACCTTGGACAAAATTAAATAAATATAACAATTAAATAAATGTATTGTTAAATATTTACATCATAACACTTGTAAGAGCCAGTCTTAGAAAGGTAATGTTTGTTGTTAAATTCATATGTTTGCTTAATTTCAATAATAGAATATCAGTTTCTTATAGCTATAACTAGAATATGGTATTGACTTTTTTACCCCCTGTAAGTTCATATGAGATAGAACTTTCTTAGCTATATCTGTAGAACAGTAAGCCAGTTCGGAAATAGTCCTACTGCTAGCATGGACTATTAGATATGCTGCAAACAGGAGATGGCATACCGTTTTCTGTCCGTGATTAACATGCTTATGTGCTTATTGTGCCCCAAGTGCGACTGTATGACCAAACTTAGAGCCTTAAATAGAACTTTATTTTTTTTTAATATCAAACTTTTCTCTATTTTTGTGTGAACTGTTTTGCTTTGAAATGTTACTAAAACTTTTAAACAAAGATTTTGTCTGTAGAATTATTTGAACACGCATCACACTGGTGCTTGAATCATCCTCTGAAGCAATCAAAAAGCTGCAGAACTTTGGTAATTTTAGATAAACTCAGTTACAACACTTTTTCCTTGTTTTGAATGTTTCTTTTTGTTCAGATTTTAGGAGGTTCAAATAATCTGTGATTACCAAACATTTGAGCAGGAACGTGCGGTCAGGGGAGGCAGGTAAGGCACACTGGTCTGTGCTATATATTTGTTTTCTGTATGATTCCAATAATTTTGATCATTTTTATAGTCAAAAATCACTGAATTTGCGCATTTTCTGTTCAAATACAGGGGAGAAACGCAAGGTGCAGCAGTGAAGAGCCGAGCCTCACCTCGGACTGCGCTCTCCCTCACACACTGTGTTGATGCACGCAATTGGCATCTGCCTGTCGCTGTCTCTCTGTATGTCACCAATATAATGTTTGCAGACAACTTTATTATACACCCTGACTTTCCAGAGTCTGGCTAATATCTGTAATGAATGTGTGTGACATATTTAGTCTTACTGATCGGACGCAAAACCACAGTGAAAAGGCACAAGATGAAGCCGGCAGTACCGTGGCGCCCTGAAGAGGGCGCATGTGAACCTACCAGGTGCTCGTTGCTGCTACTGTTCTTGGCGATAATCTCCACTGAGGTGGAGAAACTTTTAAAACGAAAGGAAAAGGAGGACTTTTACAAGAAAGTGATGGAGATTTTCGTGGAGTAGGATAGAAGCAAGGACTTCATTTACAAATAAAAGGTAAAGACCATAAACAGTTTTCAATTTAATAAAAAATGGGATCAGCCTAAGAAAATCCAATATTTAAAAACTTAAATTTGACCTTGAATAAAATATTCTTTTGTTTTTCTTGGTATCCTTTTGTTGAACAGTCTGTATTAAACTTGATTAAACCATCAGAATTAAAGGCTTTTAAAAACAAATAAATATTTCAATTAAGGTCAAAGTTAAAATCCACTTTTTTCCATACTTTCATTTGTATTGAATGAGTATGAATTGTGGAATTGCAACAACAAATTTAGAACACATGGAGGGTGAGGAGCAAATGCGCTCTCTCCGCTCTCTCTCGCCACTAGAAATGGAACGCTCTTTCTTAGCCAAACATGTACCTTACTGATTTGTGCGTAAAGAGTGCTGATGAGATATGAAATATAACCAGTAGTTAATGTGCATGCTGCCAGTTGAATAGTGAATAAATGACTCTTTTGGGTTCATATATTTGCAAACCTGACCCTGAAGGAGTCCGTGCTTCACCAGCCATGAACCTCACCGCATGTCACTGTATTTGTGGAAGTTTCATGTGAAAAGTGTTTGTTCGTGAGTGTGCTAATCAGTAGGCGGGAGTCCCATACAAGGGAAAATCTATGCTAGCTAACTCAAGCCATGAATTAGATTCAGAAATTGATGGATGGATTGATTCAATTCCTCTAATTATTAATTTATTTCATTCTACTAGAGTCTCTTCCATTTTTATCTATTTTTCACTTTTGTAATTATCATTTTTCTTCTACTTTTTCAAAGGCTTTGACTACACATTTTGTATGAAAATATGCCACATAAATAAATGTTAATGAATTGCATTTTCTTATGACTTGCCTTTATATTTAGTGCTCTATGCTGCACACTTATATAACATAAACATATGTTTTAATAGAATAGTTAAAAACATTAAATTTGTTAAACATGTAATATTTAAATGATCAGATACTATAACCCATTGTCTGCAGTGTTACAAAATGATTTCTGATGGATTAATACAAAGTTCATGTAAGCACTGCCCTCTAGTGGCTAACATAAAGAAGTGTTGCTTCAATATTTCTCATTCCATTCTTAAGAATAAAGTACCAAGGAAGATGCCACAATGCACTAAAAGAAACAAATCCTTAACTGTTGGTGTGTTTGTGGAGTTTTCCAATCACATAATCTTGAAATTAGCAACATTCTTTGTACCGCAAAAGTACGTTCAAGTGATGGTGTCATTGCACAGTGGATACATTCAAGTCAGCAGATTACAGGATCAAAGTGGTCAAGTCCTTCGGCTTCACGTACTAATGTCAAACAAAACTAAAAATTGTAGAGAGTCCTGATCCTGTAAGCTGCCTTTGATAAAGGAGTTAGCCAAGTATATTATAATAGTGTAATTTAGACTGGATCTCACTGTGGAAGGTGCTATATAAAACAACATCTTATTTAATTTGTGTTCATGGTCTATTTATCCAAAATTTCAGGATTTAATTTTGTTATGTAGTGCCAAAATTTCTGTTATTATAAAGAAATCTTTTTATATCAGAACATCTTTAAAACCAAGGATAAAATGAATTCGATATACATATACAAGTAGTCAAAAGTTTGAGTACACATAGGGTGGAGTGGTGGCTCTGAGGCTAAGGATCTGCGCTGGTATCCAGAAGGTTGCCGGTTCGAATCCCCGTCACTGCCAAAAGAGATCCTACTCTGCTGGGCCCTTGAGCAAGACCCTTAACCTGTAATTGCTCCAGGGGCGCTGTACAATGGCTGACCCTGCGCTCTGACCCCAAGGGGTATGCGAAAACTAACAAATTTCTAATACGAGAAATCGTATAAGACGAAATAAAGAACAAAAAAAAAAAAAATGTTCATGTTTGTGATAGAAATTGATACCTTTATTACCAAGATGCCATTAGATTTAAAAATACAACTAAGACATTTTTAGTCTATGTTAATTAGTGGTCCCTTATTTTAATTCTTATTTATTTCATCTTTTTTCTCTTTCTTCATCACGTAAAGCACTTTGAGCTGCATTATTTGTATGAAAATGTGCTCTAGAAATAAATGTTGTTGTTTTCCTAATGGCTATTACTGCTTGCTGATTTTTCTAATAACCAGTTAACATTTATACATTTAACACACCCAGAATTGTTAATGCTTCTGATAGAAACTGATACCTTTTTTTATTACAGTACCATTAAAACGATTTAAAAATATAACCAAGAAATGATTAGAGTTTCGGTAATAACCAATTAACATTTTCACATGACTAATTAAGGATAGACTAAGGGAGTTTACCATTAGGCCACTGGGGGAATGGCTAATGAAAATTGGGCTTTGAAGTAAATAATAAACATTTCAAGCAGTAATGTGCTGACCAGAGAAAGTCAGGTAAAGTTTTTAAAGAGAAAAGAAAACTAGAAAACAGAAACACAATCGACAGAGCTCAAAACGCTAACCAGAAATCATCATCATAAAGGAATATGTCAGAAGTCAAGTACCAAAAGAAACATGGAGATCACATGCAAAAAGTAGTAGTCATTATTCAATCTCAAATATTGAGTGACCGTTATACCAGCACATCATCTCCGTGCTGCCCCAAAGCATTATAGGATTGTTTCTCTAGAAACAGGCGACATGAACACTCCAAAACAGCACCATCAATTGACCAAAACAGACTAACTCTAAAAAATAATAAACTTTTAAATAAGGTTTCAAATAAAGAAACTAATGGCAGAAATTGATTCTCTGTGTTCAAAACCCCATAAAAGAATTACAACAAAATTTACAAACACCAAGAATTCAGGAATAGAGAATCCAGTAATGTCCTGACTGTATTTTTTAATCAATTTCATGGTATTTTTTATTAAAAAAGATATCAATTTCTATCAAAAACTTGAACATTTCTGAGTTTGTCCAAACTTTTGACTAGAAGTGTACCTGTGAACATTGATGAAGCTTGTTTAAACTTTTCATGAGCTCCAATAGCCTTAAGCATCCAGGAAGAATTCATTCCAAGGGTGGGCATGTGGAGTTTTTCAAAGGTGTAGTCCACTGGGCACAGAGGTGGTGGTGTTAAATACGGGGCGGGGATAAGGGTGGGGGTTATTATGGGAAATCACATGACCGCAGGCAGCACTGGGTGGAATTTTTTATCTTAATAATATCTACGCGTAAGTGTTAACACTCTTAGCTTTGCTGGTAGGAAGTTCCTTTTTTTACATCCATTATCACAGATCATTGAAATCAGTGAATTACAGGAAAAAGAAAACAGGCTTAGGATCTAAAAATACAAACCCGCCTTAGAATGAGGTTTCTCTGTTATGCAACTGCAGTAATTGCAAGTGAGAATTATGTTCCGTTATGTAAACCATGAGCCACTAATTCTTTCAGGTATGTTAAACGTGGCCGTACAGTTACCAGCTAAAACACAAGGCACTTGGAGCGAGAGAAGACTGAGCTCATTTTTAGGTGGCTGCTATCTAAAATGACAGATATTTCAGTGGGAAAGACTTTGGAATGAGTGCAACCACAAGCTTCAGCTCATCTGATTACAGTGATTTCTGTTGACCTCGAAAAAGACTGCACTGCTGGCAGCTACCATGAACTAATCTTGTGTTGCTAAGTGAGTAATTGAAAGTGAGGGCTTATATATTTTTGTAATGAGCTGACAGCATATTTCCACTCCCTGCCCAAAAGGTTACTCTAATCAACATGGTCACGCTGTTTCTCTCAGAATGACAAGTTTACAAGTAACAAAATGACAAAACCTCAAAATATGCAGACCTACCAGATGCTGAAGTGAGAAACGGGTCTGTATATATTCTATCTGGGGAGGGGGGCTTGACACAGGGGGCACCTCGGTGATTCTTTATCGTTCTTAACACATATCTTGAAACGCTGACAATAACTGTTTGTTACATTTTGCATTCCCATGAAAGTGACAATAGTAAATGCAACATTCAAATCAGAGCATTAAAATTAAAGGATACGATCAGAGAAATCAGACACACGTTTCTTAGCTGCCTTGATTATGTCTTTTCTTGGAAGACTGAAGTTAAATGAAAAAATCTTAAATTCACTCCATAATTTTTAATTCTCTACTTTTTGTTTGACACTACAGCATATCATATTACATTGATTACGGCTCACAATTTACACAGCTTAAGTAGTCATAACAATTCTAGTCACCCCAGGCATTAGTCTTGGAACTACATCTCCAATAGTGTTCTGAACGTGATGTTAGTCAAACGCACTGTTTCCAAATTTGCCTTTACAGCGGTTCTCAAATGCTGTTTCATTGGCCTTGGAACTTTGATTGGACCAAGCTTTATCAAAGAAGATCAATATACAAGAATAACGAGGCATAACAAGACGTCCTGCCGTCTTTGGAAAGAAGGGCTGTTATAGAGGATGAGTGCACACCGCTAATGGCTTGCTGTAAACATTCTTGTTTGCTTACGTAACTCCTTAGTAATATAAGCTGAAAATACTTCTGTATATACAATATTTTGAGTAGACACTGTCTTAATTAGAAAATTAGCTTTCTTTGCTTCTCTGTATCTTTAGGAACTTTAACTTTTGCCTTTGACTTTTCTCTACTCCAAGCAACATACACGTGGCCACGCGTAAAAACTGGCAACTATAAATAAATTGCAAAAGTATCTAAAGTTTGTTGAACAATGGAGATGAAGGAAATGGCTAACATGCACGCTTGGAGCCTTGCCACCAAGGAATTTTTGTAACTATCTCGGCGACTTCAGCTCTTGTGATGGGTGAGTCCCCCTCCAAGTCCTCTGGCTCTGCTTCCTTCAAGTGAGGTCAGCGGCACATAGGCGAAGCACTGCATCTCCCTCCTGAGTTACCTGACAGTTTGCCAGAATCGATTCAAGGCCAATCGAAAGTCATTTTCCATAGCCTCACCGAATTCTTCCCACACCTGAGTTTTTGCTTCCACAACTGACATTACCATGCTCCACTCGGTACCTGTCAACTGCCTCTGGAGTCTCACAAGCTGGCAAAGCTCAAATGGCCTCCTTCTTTAGTCTGACAGAGTCTCTTTAGTCTCTTTAACACTGGTGACTACTACCGGGTTAGGGGAATTACTGCTGCAACAGTTACAAGTGACATTATGTCCTTAGCTGGTAATAGAGGATGGGAACATACAGTAGTCCATTTAGGTTCAATTTTACCAGACTCTCCTGAAACACAAGATAAATTTGGATCTAAGGATTGGGCTGAAGTCATCTTTTGAGGTTTTCTAGGCATTGAGTTAATTTATTTTTGATATTCTTTATTTATTCTCTTAGCAACTTCTTAACAGGGTTGAGTAAGGGTAGATGGGACACCACTGGGGTTATCTGTGTTATTTCTGTTATTACTTTAGTATTAGTTAATTTTTTTTCCTTGTTATATTTAATAAACGAAAACAAAAATTTACTTACAAAAATATATATGTATAGAGTATATAGAATATACAGGTATATATGGTATAGGTTAAGTGTCAACTCTAAACTGCTCTGGTATCAATGTGTATTATGCATTTAACTGTAAAGCAGGAAGAATAATACATAATTATAGAATAAGAACACTTTCATGGAAACAGTAGAACTACTTAAAGATTCCAGATGAATTTTTAACCTCCTTAGCATTAACTCCACATGCGACTCAGGCTCAGAATTCTATGCAATTACAGTTAACCACGAGTCAGACTCGGAGTGATGTGTAGTGATCCACTTTACATTTTTAAGCCTGTAAAATGCTCTGGACAGTACTCCGCTGCCATCTAGTGGCTGATATAACACCTTGCTGTCAAAAATCATGAATATTTCTATGGGTTCTGCCACTTTAAGGTAACTCAACAATATTCATGATTACAACAGAGCCTCATTTAACAACACAATGGCAAACAAAAAATCATTAGAGACTGTTTTATAACAAACTGTAATGTAACCGTTGATCGAATCGAGCGATAGTGATGACAATGTGGATTGGTCATCAGATGTTAGCACAGAAAGTGACACTGATGTGTGATAGAGCACTGCACAACAATACTGTTATGATATGCCTGATAAATTCAGTTGTGTGAAAATTCAGCACAGTGCCACAGAAGCTGTTTGATAAAAAGACAAAATAATTCCAATTTTGTGAAAGAACAAGGAAGACATTAGCCTCTTAAGCACTATTCATAATGTGACAACTGTCAACGTTCATGTCGGGGGTGGTAGCCTGCAATAACACAAGAGGCATGTTGATCATGGGGATCAGGCAATGACATTCAATTTTCTCATGTACAAGCGATAGAAAAAATATAAGAAATGTGTGCAAGGAACACACTACTACTCTTCGGATTGCAACATCAGGCCATGCGTTGGTGACGGTTTCAAAATATATAAGACAAAGTACGTGGACTAAATCTGCTTCAGTACAGCAGTACTGCCCCACAGATCCCTTGTCCTTTGTACAAATTTAATGCCCAAATGTGTGGCATTTTTCCCACGTCTGTGCAAGTTTGAGCTCCCTCCTCTCCCAAGACATGCATGTGGGTTAATTTACAAATACAAATTGACCTTTGGGCTTGTGAGTGTGTGACTAGACTCACTGGTGAACTGTCACCTAGTCCTGCTTTTCACATAGCATCCAGCAACACTAAATTATTGTAGATTAAGTAGGTTAAAAATCATGTTGTGTTTGATAGTTGAGCTGTCATCTATTATGTCATTATTAAAGATCAGATAGTCATTGCATTTAAAATAAGCTATACTCTTCTGTATATTTTCTTCAATTCAGAATACTTTGGGTTTATATTGACCTTACCTTTTAAACTGCTGTATAGGAACTGTACTTCAGCTAAACACAGTTGTTAATTAGGTTTATCAAAATATAAATATGTTCTCAGATGCCAGCAAGACTTGCAAAAAATACATTTTGGATAGTTTTTGTTTCTTTTTTTCTCTTTAAACTGCCAATTTACAAGTCCAAGAACACATAATCAGAATAATCAAAAAGGCCTGTTTAATGTGGTCTTGGCAACTTTTGATTTAACACAGTCATGCATATCTATCTGACTAGCGCTCAAGCAAAGTAAATTGGAATACATGTATACCACAAAATGCAAAATAAAAGAAATTCAATATTAGAGCATGAATTCTTTGTAGTGTCCTTAAAAATAAGTGACCAAGTTATACTGTGAATTAGTAACCTCTCTACTTCCATCACTGTATATAGCATATACAGTATGTGTGTGTATGTTACCGTTGTATAGTAAAAGTAGTATAGGGAAATACATAAAGGGTAGGTGTCTGTCATGTCACCCTGTTAAATAAAAGTCAAAATAAGGAATAAATGAAAGCAAAGTTACTAGCCATCTATTGTCCATCCCTAGACTATACTAGCTGGCTCTTCTCAAAGTTATCAGAGATGCATCCTTCAAGGAAGTGGGCTCATCATTTAACACCAACATCAGGGGTCATTTCTCTTCAAATAAGTCCCAGGGTGGAAGAGGCAAGAGCTTCACGTAAAACCCAAAAGTGATGTCTCTATACAGCCTCCAGTTAATCTAAAATGCGGCTGCAAGAATTATTACAAGAACAAGAAAATACGAACACGTAACTCCAGTTCTTAAATCCTTACACTGGCTCCCGGTTAAGTTTAGGGCAGATTTCAAAATCCTCCTTTTAACATATAAAGCATTAAATGGCCGAGGTCCGGCTTACTTGTCTGAACTTTACATGACTTACAAACCAGATCTCAAGATGCCGGTCTGCTTATGATTCCAAGGATTAATAAAATAACAATGGGAGGTCGAGCTTTTAGTTACAGGGCCCCTAATCTGTGGAGTGGTCTGCCTGCTACTATAAGAGATGCCCCTTCGGTCTCAGCTTTTAAATCCCAGCTGAAGACTCACTTCAGTTTAGCACACCCTGACTAGAGCTGCTGATTAACTGTACAGACTGCATCTCTGTTGTTAGTCATTAGCACTAAAACATAAGTAACATAATAGTTATAATTTGCTACTAACCCTCACCTATTCTGTTTCTGTTCTCGGTACTCAAATGTGGCGCTTGGTGCCACGGTCCACCTGCCAAGTTGTTTTGCCAGCCTAAGGTAAAGTCATCCCTGATGGAGGATCACAGGAATCGTGGGAAAGAGGGGTCCTTTCATCGGATTGGCTGGCCCAGCGATGTTTCAGCCGTGGAATGGCCAAATGGGGGAGGCAGCTTGATGAATAAGGTCTCCAGGACTCTAAACATATCCAAATCTTATCATGTGATATCATCTACTGTTAAATTCTGCTCTGTACGTCTAAAATTTTTATTTTTATACTGTATTGAGGATTTGTTCTGTTCTGTGTATTGTATTGTATTGTATTGACCCCCTTCTTTGACACCCACTGCACGCCCAACCTACTTGGAAAGGGGTCTCTATTTGAACTGCCTTTCCCGACGTTTCTTCCATTTTTCCCTACAAGGTTTTTTTTTGGGAGTTTTTCCTTGTCTTCTTAGAGAGTCAAGGCTGGGGGGCTGTCAAGAGGCAGGGCCTGTTAAAGCCCATTGTGGCACTTCTTGTGTGATTTTGGGCTATACAAAAATAAATTGTATGTCAAAGTCATCTCTGAACTCATCCTCCAGTCTGCAGATGAAAAAAGAGGAAGCAGCATAAGACACCAGTCAGAATTTAGTCAAATTAGACATGGGGTAAGTGAAAACAAGTTTTCTTTAGTTACTACTATTCTTAAAATTGTAAGAAATTGTAATGAAGGTGTTGCAGGGGGAGCACTCAAGAAACACTGACCATATGTTAAAAGAAATATGACTACAAATAAGAGAACTATGGTGACTGAGTTTGAGGAAGCGCAAAATGTCAAGTTAACAGCTAAAAACTAAGATGTATGCTATGAAGATCAAGAAATAAGGAGGAGACAACAGTCATTAGAGAGGGGTGCAAGCAAGGCCCAATATCCTACTTGACAGAAAGAGGGTAGGATAGCGGTGTTACTTGGGTTGGCTTATTTCAGACAAAGCTGTAAAGCTGAGACTTGGATCAGAATTTCAAATGACCAAAGATTGGTTGAACATGAAAAAACAATACATGTGAAGGGCAGGCACAATAAATCTTCATGTCAATAAAGTGGGATGGAAAATTACACGACTCAAAGTTATGGGCATTCAGGTATGCAGGAAGATAAGCAGCATGTTGTATTTGAAATATGAGGAAATCAAGATGGAAGGTCATAATGGTTAAAATAGATTCAAAGAGGACACAGTCTGGTGATGGTAGGCCTTGAAGACAGGACGATGTAAGGTAAAGTTCAGTTTAGAGAGTGAAAAGAACAAAATCACAGTTTTGAAGACTTTCTCTTTCCCCAAAAATCTGACTTATTTTTGGATTGCAGGCAATGATTTTTATAGGGAAAGGAATAATGGAAATTACAAAACTGAACAGACATGTTTGCAAGTTTTTTGATTCCCTGAAACTCCATCCAGGGTTGCCGCCATTATTAGTTTGTGCATATCACAGTTTATTTCATCTTTCTGAGTTGCATTAACTGCCTTACCAGCTCAGTTAAATAGCAATTTTATGGAGATTCAAAAAATTGTACTTAACTAAGTGATCTTGCAACAGTGACAATGTTTAAGCTGTCCATGACTTTATGAATCAATGACATAATGCATTTCGAGAATATATGCTAGTACTCTAGCAGGTCAGATGATGATGAAGCAGGTCAACAGATAAATCAAAAGAAATCCATGAATTTCACAGACATGTTTTAAGCACAAGCAGCTGCAATGGGGCATTGTGCACCACTTTATTTTAGTGTTTTAAAGCACCTATTTGCAAAATCTGTGTGTTACAAAATAAAAAAGTCTAAATTCACTGATTCATTGTAACCCAGCCACAACTTTATCCATTATGTAAAAGGGCAGAAGGTTCATCAAAAGCAGAATTAATTTGTTTTGTTTTTAAAAGCATTTCAAAAGGAGACAACACTTGAAAAATCAGACTGTTTTTAAAGTATGTGCACTTCTGATCATAATTATTAGTAACAAAGTAAAAGAAAATCACATTTCCCACTTTTTTACCTTGTTGCTTTGAGTTGTTTTCTTGTGTTCTGTGTATTGTGATTTTATCCTCTGTGAAAGGTGCTGTATAAAATAAAGATTCAATAATTAGTCGTCTGTTAGTCGATCCCAAAGAACAACATACACTTGGGTTTCATTTCCATCCCAATTGAAAGATATAATCTCATGTTCATTAATGACTCGAAGTCTCTAGTGTGGATGAGTATGTCGATACACGTGAATGTGTACCACGATGGACAGGGCAGCATACTGCATTGTTCTCAGCTCTTGGGTATCACGGCTTGAGATGAACTTATGAGGTATTAGAGAAGTGAAAACACCAGGAGTACTGTATGAGGGTGTCAATACGAGTGAGGTAATTGACAATTCAATGAAGTCTTGTAAGAATCCAGTTTATAAAATAGAGCATCCTACAAACTCCTCTTGTTCCTTCTCCTTTTAAACCTACACGGTTACAAATTGCTGTTAATTTACAGCCAAATTTCAACAGTATAATCCCAGTTATCTTTAAATGCAAAATTGTACCGTTATGAAGAAACGCTACAGGTGTCAAATGTTAAAGCAGGTCAGTTTGGCAAGGAGTATTAGGCTGGAGCATGTTCTAGCAGAAATACTAAGCAGCAGTTGTTTCCATTTAGAGTTATTTAAAAAAAAAACAGTGTTATCCTGTTTTATGTAAAAATGGTAGCAAACTATAAATCTTAGCAATGGTAAGTTGCTGTTAATTTTACAGTAACGTTCTGGAAACCACACTGCCAGTTCCTTGCTGTTTTTTACAAGAACATTTTTTACAGTGTACAGTTTCACCCCATGAAGTGGTGGAGTGGTGGCTCTGAGGCTAGAGATCTGCACTGGCAATCGGAAGGTTGCCGGTTCGAATCCTGTAAAATGCCAAAAGGGACTCTGCTCTGTTGGGCCCTTAAGCAAGGCCCTTAACCTGCAATTGCTGAGCGCTTTGAGTAATGAGAAAAGCACTATATAAATGCAAAGAATTATTATTATTATGAATGTTCTGAGCACTGAATATATATCAAGCCATGACACTCAGATGATTTTTGTTTTAACTTGAATTACTTGATGGGCATCTTGTCCTCGGAAAATTAACGTATTTTTGAGTTATTTCTCTATTGTCTGTGTAAGCAACCATTGAAATATTATTGGGGGGATGGGGGCTGATTGACCCCTGACCCCTTGTCTTTTTCTACGTAACGCATAATGATCAACTTTCCACTGACCAGTTTTAGAAATTTAAACCTTGATGAACTGAATGTTGTCTGCTGCTCACATTCTTGTTTTCTCGTTTGTTTCTAAGTGGTTTGTACCACCATGCTGTTACAGTTAGTCTAACGTATGGTTCTGACAGATACAGTTATAATAAATGTCAGACTTATGAGTATAGCTAAGTAAAAGTTAAGTTGTAACAGTCATCATGAGAATCACTTAATTAATTATCTGCACTTGCTGCATCTTTCTCTTATAAAAATGTGTACTCAATCATTTGTGTCACATTTCTCTATGTGGTCTTCCGAGGGACATTTTGCCTTCCTTTGTAGGTTTGTAGTAAGAGAGGGAGAGACAGATAGGCAGTGTGTTCATTGACAGTATATTCAGGACAGGAGATGTACCTCTTTTGACTTAGAAAAGAAGCCAAGTTCATTTGGATCTTTCATATTTTTGAGATAATGGGAATGTCAAAAATATTTTATTTAAATTTCATCATTTTTATAGCCAGCTGGTATTGCACAGAGGACAGGACATATACCCGTACGCTTCATGGTGGAAGAAATTGAAAGCTCAGTGGATATTAACTACAGAAGTGAGGCTGGAACACCAATGTTTCTGTGATTATTGGGATGACAAAATGACTTTAAACATTTGTCATGTTAATAGTGGTAGAAGATACATAAAAATACAAATGAGAGCTCTCCTATACTCTCTAAAGAACGGATCCAGACCTTCCATCTGATATTTAGGGAATGTACTGTTTACATAATCATATAAATTAGCCAGATTTGCCCTTAACGCTAACTTTTATGTGAAACGTTTCTCCAGATATGAGTCTAACTTTGGCAGTTGTCACCCTGGCAGGTTCTGTAAACTCTCTGTAATATGAACCCTTAGCTAAATAATAAATTATGGCATGAAACAACGCTTTGTCACATAGGTACCCTTTTGATTTTCCAGAATGGCAGCCAGGATATTAAAAATGGCTTTTAAATTTGCCAGCATGGGGCAGTGGGGTCAATGTTTTATAAATGTAGCTAAATACTGAATGACTCCAAACAGTAAAACAACTAAGTCAGTTTAAAAGAATTTACCAGTGCCTACGATGTTTCACGACATTGGTAGATAAATAAGAGAACAGTGGTTTTTGTCTTGCCTTTGTGAAGATCAGCAGAATAGAAGAGCTGTTAAAATGCCCAACGGAGTAAATAATAAAAATCAGAATGAACTTGTGATGTAAAAAATACAATTGTGAACAGAATGATGATATTTCTTTGAGTAAAGCTTTAAATTTGATCAGCATTTAGTACTGTGTTAAATAATTTGGTGGATGAAAACAAAAAAGTTTTCTTTTTAGTCATTATCAGAACATTCTCTTAAGAAAGTCAGTAACATATCACACAAACATACACTGTTCTCATTTAAACATGCTAAAAGCCTAATTTGGAAATTGTAGCACAACAACTCCTTAAACAGTTTCCACAGCACACAGCAAATATTGGTATCCTCAGAAGATAAGCCTTATATTGTTCTCTTGAAACCTAATAAGACTGCTTTTCAGGCATCAGGGCACTATGCAAATTGATTCATAACAGAAACTCTTTTCCAAAGTTCAGTTGTACCCTGCAGCTACCTCTGTTGATAGTTTTCATAGCAGATTTGAAATAATCCATATTCTTTGCACCATGCATACCATAAGTAAGTGGCTACAGGGGATTTGTTGGCTGACTTTGGGCCAAAGTGAAAAGAAATCATATTGTAGGTGGGTTGAGTAGAAATCCATACTTTGATTGCCTTTAAACACAGACGGTTTACATTTTAAGACCTTGTGTTTTTTCTTGAGGGCTTATTTTTTTATTACAAAATTTTGTGCTCTGATTTAAATTTGGTGTATGACTTAGGACTATTAAGTAAAATATAGTTTTAATAGAAAAACAAACTTTTTTACTTATTTATAAACCCTAATAAATGTCATTTATCTTTTCAAAAATGTCATTTATCTGTTCAAATAACTGATATATTAACTGAAATAATAAATAATGAATCACAGAGGTAAAGATATTGTAATGTACCTATTTCATATTAAAAACAAAAATCCAGGTGTACCTATTGTTAACTTAAGTTTTATTTTTTATTAAACAAACTAAAATTAAGATCAATAAAGGTAAATTAAGGTATGCAGCAAAACACAGACCTGCTATTGTAGTCAGGCTTTAACAGAGCTATAGGACAGTCAGCTCACGATCTGTATTTTAACTTATATATACACCACTTTTTAGGATGTTTGGAAGTAATCATTAAGCGATACATTTTGAAGTGTCATGGCAATGACCTGACATAAGATGGAGCTGTCTAGGTGACTCTGGCTACATGCTGTTACTATGCTGCCCATTGCCAACTCTGATCAAATGGATCACTTTTTAAATTGGAGCGGGAAAACAAAAGCATATACATTTGAACAAACCTTAAGTTCATTAGTTGTGGCTGAAGTTGAAAAATCTCAGGTATCACTGATTGTAATTTTTTTTTATAAATATGGTGTTTACATGTATATTTCACAACAGAACAAGTTCTTTTAAGTCCTTAAAACATCAAGAAGATAGCTTAGAAATGCATGCTGCGTAGGCACATAATGTTTCAAATTACCTTTTGTGTCATAAGCACAAATTGAATCCTCATTCAAAAAATTCTTATTTAGTTTAGATCCAATGAAAAGTAGTTGCAGCTAACTAAATCAACACTGAAATTCTTCATTAAAAGCCTCAAATAGGTTAAAACAAGTTAGAAATTGTATGCAAGGTGTAACATTCAGGTTTGTTCTTTGAATGTTGTGGAAAAAAATTTGTTTTCTTGTTGTTGAGGTTGTCTTTAATGCAGTGTAAATACCGAGTACATCCTAATTCATTCTGTGCACAAGGGCTTAAACATCTTGGCTTAAGGAGCAACGCCTTCTGTTTATTTCTACGTAAGTTAAGTAACTTTTTGTTTACCTTGCTTGCATTTTTTATTTTTACTGTAATGATGATCATTTAACTTACCTGTTACATCATCCAGCAGCAGGAGAACTGAGTTAATATTGCAAAGATTCCTGGAAGACGTGGACATGGCAGTGAATCCTTCCTCATGACAGAGACTCTGTTGCCATTTCAATAGCTTGACTGATGATGATAATAATAATAATAATAATAATTCATTACATTTATATATGGTGTGCTTTGTTGTCAGGAGTGGCTATAGAAAGTCTTAAAGAGCAAAATATATAAGTTGAAAAAGCCTCTCTTAAGATAAATTTGAAACAGTAAATTAATCTAGCATTCACACTTAATAGCTCTCTGTTTCAAACATTTGCCCATTCCTTTTAAATTACATTTTATGCAAACACATGTTAAATACAGTACCCTGTTTGCCATTCTCAGTTCAGCTCTGCTGTTTGTTTTAAGATGGACAGTTTATTACATTGAGAAATGTTTTTTATTAAATGGGAGTTCTTGAGATTTCAAAATGTATACACCATGATGTACTTAAGATATCTTACTGAAAACTGAACTTTTTGGTCAGATTTCAATAGAAATGATTCACTGTAGGGCGGCACGGTGGCGCAGTGGGTAGCGCTGCTGCCTCGCAGTTGGGAGATCTGGGGACCTGGGTTCACTTCCCGGGTCCTCCCTGCGTGGAGTTTGCATGTTCTCCCCGTGTCTGCGTGGGTTTCCTCCGGGCGCTCCGGTTTCCTCCCACAGTCCAAAGACATGCAGGTTAGGTGGATTGGCGATTCTAAATTGGCCCTAGTGTGTGCTTGGTGTGTGGGTGTGTTTGTGTGTGTCCTGCGGTGGGTTGGCACCCTGCCCAGGATTGGTTCCCTGCCTTGTGCCCTGTGTTGGCTGGGATTGGCTCCAGCAGACCCCCGTGACCCTGTGTTCGGATTCAGCGGGTTGGAAAATGGATGGATGGATGGATGATTCACTGTATACTGGCTTATGAGAGACTGTTAAAAGGAAATGAAAATGACTGGGAGACTCAAAAGTCAAAGAATGGGCCAAAGGTCAAAACCAGAACACAATCGAAAGATTCAGAGTCAAAAACAAGAGCAGGGATTTAAGAAACTAAGAAAAACTAAATAAAGATTTTTTTTTGATTCAGCAAAACAAGATTTATCCATTAAGCCTAATTACCCAAGAAATGTCCCAGGTGATCTTGGTATTGTCGCAAAACTAACATCACAAATGAGCACACCCTGGGGAATTGTGGGAAACATCTCCATGCAGATGACAGAAAATGAAACCCAACATATTAGAACCCAAATGGAAAAACAGAAACCAGACAAAATTAAACCCAAAATTTGAATTTCCTGAATCGGAAAACCATATAATCTGTATATAAATTGATAGTAACAGGAATTTACAGAAAAAAATTACAAATGCTGGAGATCATAAAACACTGTAGGCAGACAGACAGATAGACACACAGGCAGAAAACAATAGGTGAAAGGTTATTTTCCTTTTAAAAAATTGAAAAGAATAATTTAGCTTTCACCAAGCACACACCTAATGAAGGCTATATAACCAAAACATTTTGTATCTAAAATTAAAAAAATATATATATTCTGTTGAAAAAACCTTTACCTGTTGGTTACTATTGCATATGCACATTTAACTTTACAATGAAATAGGTCTTGCTACTAGTAAAGTTAATATATATGGCACCTTTGAAAGACTTGGTTGCACCCAAAGACTTTTTTTTTTTGTCTTTTTAAAAAGCTAGTGCAAGTTCACTTTAGGATTAACCATTTAGAGTTATCTTTAATGGGGCCCAGGAGATATAAACTTGTATAAATTAATTTCCTTCAAGAAATTCTTCCAAAGTTCCGATGTACGTATAGTGCAGCTACCTGTGTCGATAGTTTTCATAGAAGATTTGAAATAATCCATATTCTTTGCACTGTTCCATCCATCCATCCATCCATTGTCTCCCGCTTATCCGAGGTCGGGTCGCGGGGGCAGCAGCTTGAGCAGAGATGCCCAGACTTCCCTCTCCCCGGCCACTTCTTCTAGCTCTTCCGGGAGAATCCCAAGGCATTCCCAGGCCAGTCAAGAGACATAGTCCCTCCAACGTGTCCTGGGTCTTCCCCGGGGCCTCCTCCCGGTTAGACGTGCCCGGAACACCTCACCAGGGAGGCGTCCAGGAGGCATCCTGATCAGATGCCCGAGCCACCTCATCTGACTCCTCTCGATGCGGAGGAGCAGTGGCTCTACTCTGAGCCCCTCCCGGATGACTGAGCTTCTCACCCTGTCTTTAAGGGAAAGCCCAGACACCCTGCGGAGGAAACTCATTTCAGCCGCTTGTATTCGCGATCTCGTTCTTTCGGTCACTACCCGTAGCTCATGACCATAGGTGAGGGTAGGAACATAGATCGACTGGTAAAATGAGAGCTTTGCTTTATGGCTCAGCTCCTTTTTCACCACTACAGACTGATGCAGAGCCCGCATTACTGCGGATGCCGCACCGATCCGTCTGTCGATCTCACGCTCCATTCTTCCCTCACTCGTGAACAAGACCCCGAGATACTTGAACTCCTCCACTTGGGGCAGGATCTCGCTACCAACCCTGAGAGGGCACTCCACCCTTTTCCGGCTGAGGACCATGGTCTCGGATTTGGAGGTGCTGATTCTCATCCCAGCCGCTTCACACTCGGCTGCGAACCGATCCAGAGAGAGCTGAAGATCACGGCCTGATGAAGCAAACAGGACAACATCATCTGCAAAAAGCAGTGACCCAATCCTGAGCCCACCAAACTGGACCCCCTCAACGCCCTGGCTGCGCCTAGAAATTCTGTCCATAAAAGTTATGAACAGAATCGGTGACAAAGGGCAGCCCTGGCGGAGTCCAACTCTCACTGGAAACGGGTTCGACTTACTGTCGGCAATGCGGACCAAGCTCTGGCACCGATCGTACAGGGACCGAACAGCCCTTATTAGGGGGGCCGGTACCCCATACTCTCGGAGTACCCCCCACAGGATTCCCCGAGGGACACGGTCGAATGCCTTTTCCAAGTCCACAAAACACATGTAGACTGGTTGGGCAAACTCCCATGCACCCTCCAGGACCCTGCTAAGGGTATAGAACTGGTCCACTGTTCCGCGACCAGGACGAAAACCACACTGTTCCTCCTGAATCCGAGGCTCAACTATCCGACGGACCCTCCTCTCCAGGACCCCTGAATAGACTTTTCCAGGGAGGCTGAGGAGTGTGATCCCTCTGTAGTTGGAACACACCCTCCGATCCCCCTTCTTAAAGAGGGGGACTACCACCCCGGTCTGCCAATGCAGAGGCACTGTCCCTGATGTCCATGCGATGTTGCAGAGGCGTGTCAACCAAGACAGTCCTACAACATCCACAGCCTTGAGGAACTCCGGGCGTATCTCATCCACCCCCGGGGCCCTGCCACCAAGGAGTTTTTTGACCACCTCGGTGACCTTTGCACTGTTCCCTTCTTTGGATATTCCTTTCTTATACCCGTCAAGGGTCATAGCAAATGCCCACAAATCATATACATTTCAGTTCGGTTTAAGAGTAAAACAAAGACAAAGAGCTGAGCATATGGAGCCTGCACACACTTTGGGAGAATAGTTGAGTTCCACCTGCCTCAGATCCCACAATCAAGACTTCAAAGAACAAAGGTTCACTGGTGGAAAGGAAGAAGAAGCAGTGGATCAGAATATGTGAGTGAGATGTGAAGAATGATGAAGTAAGAGCAGGCAAGTACTATGTGGCATTCTCTGTGGACATACAGTACAGTATATCCACAAAGAATTTGAAAGAAGTGTACTGATTGTACAGATGTTTTAGACTGACCCTGTAGTTTATCTTTAATAAAGATCCTTCTAAGGTTTACAAGTTAATTCAGCTTTGGGGTAGTCCTAAGGTGTAGGGCCGTCTTAATTACTGAATGCCTAAAGAACACAAACAGATGATGCAGGAAGGTTAATGTATTTTTCTTTTTCAACATTTTTTAGGATATCAAGATTCTATCAAGAAACAGTTTAAGTCTTGAGTTGGCCTGTCATATGTTTCTTGAGTATTCATTGTTCCCTCAATGTATTCTTATTACCTCTTTCCTATCTTTTCGCGGTGGGAGCTAGGCAGGAACCATTGCAGGGCACACATGTCTTTGCACTAACTAAAAACAGGCACAATGTGCATTCTCGTCGTACTGTGGGGGTTCTCTGTATTGAATCAAATCTGCAACCAGAGAACTATAAGGTGGTAATATTATCCACTGAGACACCATGTTATCCATATATTTTTTTTCTGTTTGTCTATCGCACTTTGGGTAAATAAAAGCCCTTCATCAGTGAGCACCGTGAAGAAAGTGTATCTGTCTCTGTATTACGCCTCAGTAAGTGAATTACATTACACAGCAAGAAGTTCAACGACACATACAGTATGGTCAATTGCAATTATTCAGACACCTTACCTAAACGATAATCTTTGTGAAATGTGTCTGCAAAGAAAAAAACTCTAAAGACATAAGACTTTTAAATAATAAAACGTTAGACTTTACTGAAAATCAGTAAAAGTTTTTACATAATATGTCACTTAATATTGTTTGTTTGTTAATGTATGAAAACAATACACAGTGTGGAAGGTAAAATATAGAAAAAATATTCAATTATTAATCAAAATTGGGATCCCCTTGGCCATAATATAGGGAATATATGTTTTATAAAATAAAACAACAAAAGAAGCACATACTGTACACTAATTGGCAAGTGTGCCCATTGCAGATTTTGGTCCTTTCTCTCCCTGGGGTGGTTTCAAGTATTTCAACTCATGAGCATTTTTTCCTCACAACTCAAAACTCTTTCTTTCTCTGTCCCCAAGTGATATTTTATCTCCTGCTCACAATATTCTTAAGGGCATTGTCTAAGGATTCAAGTGGCACTTGAAACTTTTCAAGGAGACCTCTGAAGAGGAGCTTATAAATAATTGACATTAACCGTTCTTGTTTAGCCCCTCTTCCTTTGACACTTTCCTTGTTTCTCTGCCTTTCTTGTTCTCTCCTGTCCTTATTACCACTGACAATTCTATGATTGACTCCATCCTTCTTTGTTTCCTTTGCTTTTCTACAGTTTTATGAGCTCCGGCACCTCTTTGTATCTGTTCGTTACCATGTTGTTCACTTGATCCCTGGCTATCTTTTTCTTTTCTTTGATGTCTGTTTTACTTTTCATTGGTCTAATCTTCAGGATTTTTTCATTTTCAAGGTTTACAAGTAGATATTAGAACAATTACATAATTACAAGGTGACTTAGTTAGTCGATGGTTATATTCTAAAAGATCTGCAACTTCCATCAAATGTTACTTTTCAAAGGTTGTACTCATTATTTTTTTTTTCCATAAGTTGTACTCGCCAATCCATCACCATGCCAAGTCTCCTCTCCTGTCTGTTTGCACCTGTGGCCTGCTGAACTGAACTGAGGTTTACCTGAGACTTGCCAGCAAAATTTAATACTTGAAGAAAACTTCTCAGATTTCATGATCTCTGTAAGTAAACACCTGTTGCCTTTTGCCAATATCATCCTCTATGGAATGAGAACAAGCAATTAATAGCACAAATAACGTGTGAAGTAAATCTTCTGTATATAATATCAATATAAACAATGTCAATAATATAATATAAATAGAAGTTAAATGGTACTGTGCTCAGATCCTATAAAGTACTACTGAGACTGCATCAGGTGTGCTGTGGACAGTTCTGGTCTCCATGTTGCAAAAACAGACATAGTCATAGTAACTCTAGAAGCCGTGAAGAGTAACTGAATATATTCTTTAATTAAAGGACATGTACACCATGTTTGGCTCCTCTCCATGCTGCGTTTACACATTGTCTGTGTGGTTTTTCAGCAGGTACTCTGGTTTAACCTCTCACATCTCCAAAGAAGCATGTTATAGGAATACTCCACCTAGAAGGGACAATTTTTTATGTTACTTACTCAATACTGTTTGCAGTAATGGCCAAGGAAAAGTTTTAATGTCATATTTTTTTGGAGAACAGTCCAATACAAAGGGTTTCAATGGGAACCAAAGGGGGAACAATGCTGAATAGCATAAGACACTTTTAATATGTGCATTAAAAAGTCTTAAGTTACAAGTGTAGCATAATCTATATATCGGTTATCCAGTCGTATACTTGTAAAGTCCAACAAATGTATTTTTTTGCTAAAATATTTTTAAATAATTACTTCAGAAATACAAGCGTACTGCATGAAAGTGAAGTCCATTTAAACAAATTTGAACTTCTGAATTAGAACTTTACAACAATCTAGATGAGAACAGGTCGTTCATCCTAATAAAGCTTGTCAATCAAGCCTATTTTTGGAAATCCCCTTTACTCTCAACCACACTACATGGTAGTTTATTCCATGCATCTATCTTCCATCATTAATCTTATTTCAATTAAACTGAAAAGGTTCAACACTTTTAATCTTCCCCTGTAGCCCTGGACTCAACCTTGTCGCTCTTCTCTGGACCTTCTCTAGTGCTGCTATGTCCTTTTTGTAGCCTGGAGACCAAAACTGCACACAGGACTCCAGATGAGGGCTCACCAGTGTGTTATAAAGCCTGAGCAGACCCTCCTGTGACTTGTACTCCACACATCAAGGCGCTATATAACCTGACAGTCTGTTAGCCTTCTTAATGGCTTTTCAACACTGTCGGGAAGTCGATAGCTTAGGGTCCACTATGACTCCTAAATCCTTCTCATAAGGTGTACTCTTGATTTTCAGACCTCCCATTGTGTATTCAATACCTCACATTTTTATGTCGTATGTGTAATTCTTTACATTTACTGATATTAAAATTCATCTGCCACAAATCTGCCCAAGCCTGCATGCTGTCCAAGTCCTTCTGTAATGATTTAACGGATTTCAAATTATCAGACAATCCACCCATCTTGGTATTATCTGCACACTTAACCAGCTTGTTATTTATATTCCTATCCAAATCATTTATATATATTAAAAATCGCAGTGGGTCTATCACTGACCCCTGTGGAACACCACTCTTAACATCACCCAATTCTGATAATTGTGTCTGAGCCAATTCAGCACCCATCTAAAAACATCACACTTCTTTTAGTTTGATGGCCAGACTCTCATGTAGCACCTTATTAAATGCTTTGTGAAAGTCCAGATAAATAATTTAATAAGCTCCACTTTCATCATACCCTTATTGCTCCCTCATAGAATTCTAGCATATCTACCGTGTTTCCCCGAAAATTAGACAGTGTCTTATATTAATTTTAGGTCCAAAAAATGCACTAGGGCTTATTTTCGGGTAGGTCTTAATTTTTTTGAAGTTCAAAAAAGTAAAGTACATTTATTCCTGTTCAACAATTATACGGTACAAACTACTGGTACATTAACGCCTGTTCAACAATCAAATCAACATATATACGGTATTCATGTTCTACAAACTACTGTACGAGGGGGTATCCAAAAGAATCCACAATAGTGCTGCGCTGGACGGAGCCCCCTGAGCACACACCTCCCCCGCCACAGCAGGCAAGCACAGAACAACTTACTCTGAGGTAGTGCCTCAAGTTTCAACCCCGTCTCCTGCTGTTCTTGATCCCTGCGGCCGAGAACCCCCGCCGGGAAAAACGCCGCACCTCACCCCTTCCCAAACAAGAAAAGATTTTTCCCGCCTAAAAAAAGGTGAAATGCAGCACCCCTCCCCAACAGGAAACAAAAGCCCACAGCCGCACACCGACCACAAAGAATGAGAAGAAGCAAAAAAACGAGGTTGAAAGCTGTTCCACACTCACCCACCGCAGCAGGAAAAACATGCACCCCAAAAGCCCGGGCCAGCACAGAGCTACCGGTATCACGGATTCCCTTGGGCACCCTCTCCTATGTTAACTCCCTTTTTTGTACTCAACGGAGTAGCTCTTTCTTTTTGCACTCATCTTGTCTGGGGGTAAAAATATTTATCCGATGTTATACTGGACAAAAGACAACGTTTACTCTTTTAACTACTTGTAAAAGCGCCTTACCTTGTAACCAGGGCAGATTCTAGACTAAATACGGCAGCTCTCAGGACAGATGCAAAAACGGCGAATTAGCGGTAGGTCTTATTTTCGGGGGAGGGCTTATATTACGGTTACATCAGAAATTACTGCTAGGTCTTACTTTCGGAGTAGGTCTTACTTTCGTGGAAACACAGTAGTAACTATATGACTTCCTTCTTCTGACCCCATGCTGACTGTTCAGTAAATCTCTTGTCTTTGCCAGGTGTTGCTCAGTCTTATCCTTAATAATTCCTTCCATTAATTTTCCTGTGATGCATGTTAAGCTTACTGACCTATAGTTGCTTGGATCTGCCATCACCCTTTTTATATAACGGGATTAAATCTGCCATTTTCTAGTCCTTCGGAGTTTCCCAGTGTGCTGTGACTTCCTAAAAATATGTGTCAAGGTTTATATAAGTACTCACTAACCTCTTTAAGAACTCAAGGGTAAATATTATCTGGGCCAGGAGATTTGTTTGATTAAATTTAAATTAAATTGAAGACAGGGTTCTTGACTAATGAATAAGCAGTTCATTCTAGAGCTTGGATTTGCTTGAACACGCTTCACATTAATGCATTACTCTCATTTACCATGAAAGCATGAGATTAAAATTGTTTCTCCACTATCACTACAAACAACACAGAACAGATAAATAATATCATTTTTGGGGTAGAGTAATCCTTAAAGTTAATTGGTGATTCCAAATTGGCAAATTGTGAGTATGGATATATGAACCATGAAACAGACGGACTGCCATCCTAGCCAGTTTTATTTTCTACCTTGTGTCCAGTGCTACATGGAGAAGTTATGGGCCACCGTCAACCATGATTTGCATTATGTAGATTTAAAAATATTTTGTTACGTTGGTTCTGATAGAGAAGGCTGTTTGTGGATGAAATCCACATCTTTCCAATTGTCAGCAGCATTGCTAAAACTGATACAGCAGAATTCTTTTAGTTACATATCGAATCATATACTCGTGGACAGTGGTGAAAATTAAAGGGAAACACAGTCAAGACTGAGTCCAAAAATGAAACTATCAAGTGATGGAGATGAAACAGAACCACTGACAGCTTTCAAAGAATGCCTAGTTAAGATAATGAGACATTTGAATTACTGGATAACAAAATGAGCTTGACAGACTGAGTGTTCTACTTCTTAATGAAATGTCTAACTCTTCTTAAAGAGGTCACCTTGCCTCAAACCAAATGACAAGGTTTTTCTCTGGTGGTCTAAGTTGAGTGTCACAACACTGTAGGTGTGTGTGGTAGTGGTAATACAAGTAGCTGTAATAAACATTTGGAGTGGAGAAACTTGTACAGCGACAGAGGACATTCCAGGACTGGTGGGAGTATATTTTACTTCATTCATTTATTAATAAAGAATTGCTGTCGTATTCTCAAAGAAGAACCGAACATTTTTTTGTTGTTGTTGCATTGCAAACTTGGTAAACCCATAAAAGAATTTAGCATTTCATTTTAGAAATCATTGACAGTGGAAGCTAATGGCATGCACTTGACAAATAACTCTTCTACTGTATTGTCAAGGAGTTAGTAAATATTGTACAAACAAGGTCATTTTCCCCTTCCAAATTTCTTTGAGTGGCTAAGAAAACGGATTTGGACAAAAGGAAAACTTGAAAATTTAAAACAGACAATTGTCTGGATGTCAGTAATGTCACCCACAACATTTCTTATTCTTCAGTGTTTCATTTTTCACTATTGTGTAATGATTTTGTAAACAGTTTTGTAATGAGAATATATCTCCCTTTATTCATGAAGTATGATATAAGTAAAATTGTTTATTTATTTGTTTGTTTTTTTTAAATCTATTCCAATATGTAAATAATAATCAGGCTTAAATGGCGAAAGAGCAGACACATTTAAGGAGTGTTAACTGTTATAAGAATGAAATATTACAAAAAATACTTAATCAATGTTCTATTTTTTATTTGTTTTAATGCAGTCTTTGTAAATGGGGTAGAATTACACGTGCCAGTAACATCCACTTCATTCGTCAATAACATCGAAGTGATGAGGAGTATAGTGGGACATCTGAAGAAAACATCCAAATTATATTTGCCTTGACAGATCCTAAGGGGGAACAAGCTGACTATAACAGCACCACAAATACACTTAGCCAGTGAATGGGCTAAATGCAAGGCACATAGTGTGCAAGACCCATAACATTTAAGTTCAATGAAAACTGCTTATTGTGCTTGTGTGAGTAATTGAAAAAACAGAGCAGACACCCCAGAAACACAGACCAGTCGGAGAGTCTCTGAGCCTTACACTCTGCAGTTCCTAGTTTAAATGCAGAAAATGTGAGAAATTAAAATTTACTTGAATTAGTTATACAGTCACGTCAACTCTAAGTACATATAAGCTATAAGTTCCTTGAGAGACACGGCCCAGCAGGCATTTCTGGGGTTAAGCAGGCTGTATGTCCCCTGACATCACTGCACTATTGCTGCTACTGAGACTTACAATGTAAATATTCAATATCCAAGCTCTTCACTTCTCTTATCTTCTGAAGCTGGCTGTAATCAGATGTACATTAGATTCCCAGAGCTCCTGGATGTGCTTTGAGTGCTTGATGACTCCATTATTCACGATGGATCTCATCCTGTTTTCATGATAGAGCGAAGTGCTTGTTTTCTATGAAATTTAGGTAGCCACAAATTTAGATGCCAAGTGAGGAACAGTAGCTGAGATGAGATTTCTAATTGCTTTACATACTAACAGACTTTGTAAATCAGATATGCCAGTATCGACTGTTAATTTATCAGCTGGTTCTAGAAAACAATCATACTAAATTAAACACAGGACAATAAATGCTTTTTCATTGTGTACTCAGAATGGCATGACTTTTCACACATAAATATGTAAACTGCTTTAATCTGAAAACAGGCTGTTCAAATTCCAGGATGACCATTTTTATAGGAATTCTGAACATGCTAGTTTAACATGCATTATTACTTGTTTAGGGGAAAACTCTCACATAGTTTGTTATATATAATATACTGACATAATGATAATCATTATACAGCAGATATCATAATAATGTATCCAAAAAGTAGCATACAATATTAATATTGAGAGAGACCAGGTTTGTTATACAATAACTCTGAAAAAAATGTTATTTACCAATCTAATGAAATGAAACCCTCGGACCACTAGATGGCAGTAGAGGATACTGGCTGAGGCTTACAAGCCTTAAAATGCAGAGGATCAGTACAAATGCTATCTATACCTTGGCATTCCAAATGACAAAATTTCCAGTCGCAAGGAAGGCATTTTATTACCAGCTCTTGATGGGAAATTACTAATCAGCCTACACAGAAGTAATTTCAGCTTGGCAGCTTTAATGTACCCTTTTAAAAATATCCCACACCTTGATGTCTTTTAATCCGTGACGTCCAAAGTCAGGTCTTAACATTACAGAAGGATAAATGGTATGTGAGCCAACATAAGAGCATAATGATCCATCATGTGTATCACAGTTCACAATTAAACTTTTACATTTTTACCTGTAAAGAGAATGCCATATAAAATATATTACTGAAAGTCTCCATTAGTCAAGGCAGCAGAATGAGATTAAAAGATGATTGGATTGTTCTATTTGCAATTTCTGTTTTGTACAAAAAAGGAAAAAGATACTAAAGGTCTTATACCTGAATACAGTATGTCATTATTATTATTATTATTATATAAAGCACAATATGGCTTTTTCATGCTTTACTCTTTTAAATATTTGAGCTTGTTACATTTATGAAAAATAAAATTAATAGACTTGACCAACTCAGCTCTGGGAGAAGAGGTAATACTTGAGGGCTTGCAGTGTTTTGCTCTACAGTTTCAGTTTCTATTGAACATGTCTTATTTTTTAAGAGATATGGACGATGTGCAAATCTTATTCCTTTTCTAACTTTTTTCATATTTTTTTCATCTGGTTTATTTGAAGATTAACCCAGCAGAAAACTAGCCTGCATATCACTTGAGCTCTTGTCTCAAGTGAAGAGTTGTTGTAGTGAGTTGAAGAGCATAAAACAAATGTTACAAAGTTTTTTACCTTGACAGCTACAGTCTTAAGTGTCAGTTAAAAAAAATCGAAACATTGTCACCTCCTAGGAACCAAGTTTGGCATTACTGGAGATAAAAAGAGAAATAAATCAAGGTGTGAAGTTCATCTGTGAGCTTGAAAAAGGTAAGCAATAGTAAATAATGGATAACTCATGACTGAACTGTTACACTGTAATTATTTATAGCCATTCTGTACCACAAGAAGTTAATTTTAGTTCTGTGGGTGGATAGAAATAAAGCACAGGACTAATATAACTTGTGGATTTTTATGTTGCTGTGTAAACCTGAAGCATTGGATTTAAACTGTCTGCAAACAAAGCAGTCAGTGAGGACACAGACAGCAGAGCATGTGCCTGTCACATTGGACGCTATATCTAGATTAGTGGGAATGTACGTGTTGGCAGAGTTGGAAAAAAAATGTTAAAAAATCTCATTTTAAACCCTTTAAAATGACAAAGGAAAATCAGACACACAGTTGGTATTTTTCATTGACATTGTTTGAAAAGGAAACTTGGGATCAACAGTACTTGGGATTGGGATCAAACCTTGGGATCAACAGTACAGAGTGATGGGGATTGTAGAAGAGAGGTGAAAAAGAGAGTGCAGGCAGGGTGGAATGGGTGGAGAAGAGTGTCAGGAGTGATTTGTGACAGACAGGTATCAGCAAGAGTGAAAGGGAAGGTCTACAGGACGGTAGTGAGACCAGCTGTGTTATAGGGGCTGGAGACAGTGACACAGGAGGCAGAGCTGGAGGTGGCAGAGTTAAAGATGCTAAGATTTGCATTGGGTGTGACACGGATGGACAGGATTAGAAATGAGGATATTAGATGGTCAGCTCAAGCTGGACGGTTGGGAGACAACATCAGAGAGGTGAGATTGTGTTGGTTTGGACATGTGCAAATGAGAGATGCTAGGTATATTGGGAGAAGGGTGCTAAGGATAGAGCTGCCAGGGAAGAGGAAAAGAGGAAGGCCTAAGAGAAGGTTTATGGATGTGGTGAGAGGACATGCAGGTGATGGGTGTAACAGAGCAAGATGACGAGGACAGGAGAACATGGAAGAAGATGATCCGCTGTGGCAACCCCTAACGAGAGCAGCCGAAAGAAGAAGAAGAAGATTGTTTGAAAAAGAAACTAGATGGTGTTTGCTTGCTGTGATATATATTTACAATTTGTAGTATAGAGTACCACACTAGACATGCAGGGAGTGGTGTAGTGGTCAAGGCTTTGGACTTCAGACCCTGAGCTTGTGAATTCAAATTCTGTTACTGACACTGTGTGACCAATGAGGAAGTCACCTCACTTCTCTTGCTCCAATTGGAAAAGCAAAAGGAAATGTAACCATGTATCTCAAATGTTGTAAGCCACTTTGAATAAAGGCATCAACCGTAAATGTAGAATACTCTTAAGACACTCTACTCCAATCTGCAGATTCTCTGTTGAAAATCAACTTCTGGAGATAAAAGTCAAAGTCAGACACAGTCAGAGTCCTGAGACCTCAGCCAACTGGCCGCCCACCCCATCCTGGCCATTTCTGAGTAGAGTCTGTGCTGGGCAGTCTAATATGATGACAGAATCTTACTATCCATTGACTCCAAAGCTCCCAGTATCTAGGATGTCTTCCAATGGGCAGGAAAACAGCCTGGCAGTACAGCAGTGGCACCAATGGCCAAAGAAGAATGTAGAAGAGAAGCGTAACACAGGAGGGGTTTGTAGCAATTTAGCTGTTATATTCTTAATGACAGAGAATCCCATTTTTACACTGGTGTAATTAATGGCATCAGTTACCAATATTTATAATCATTCTCCAAACCTTCTTCCACTGAATAATTAGACTGTTACATGTCCTTATCATCACCCTTTTTCTTTTATTAAATATTACTGGTTACACGCTTTCACTATATGGATGCAACCACAAGAAAACATTGCAAAGAAGTTCTAATTCATAAAAATCATTAATAACTTGTATTAAGACAATGTATGCATTTCTTGACTTGTAAATGAATCATGAATGAGAGAAGGCACCATTCTCTGAATGCAACCCAAAACCATTGCTCTACTGTGTAACGGTCCTTAGCCTCCATTTCATTTTTAATGTGTTGGTTACTTTTCCACTTCCTCCTGGCTGTGTGATTTACAAATTGAATTGGCATAAAATTAATGAATTAGCTGAGTGAAAAACTGAACATTCTTATCAGCCTACGCTAATCTTGAAATGATGGCTTTGTTTCAGTTTTGACTTGTAAATGTCTTTGTAGCTTTATATTGTTATTATAAAGTTCTTCAGATCATACCTAATTATTAAGACGTGTATAGTATTCTCCAGGTATCTGTCAGGGTTTTGTGTTTTTGGTTGATTTTTATTGCATTGTTTAGTTTCTATATTTCATCTGTAAAGCACATTGGGATGGTAAATTGCATTCTGTAAAATAAAAGTTGATTGATTACCATTGTAAAGGTAATGAAGTTTATAATATTAACAATTATTCTTAAATGAGATGTCATTTTTCCAGTAAGTGCATGACTTGTAACAAATCCTGGGCTAGAATATGGCATTATAAAGGGTGCTCGGCTTCTTCTCATTACCCAAAGTCATCTCCAAATTCTGCCACTAAAAGTTCTTTATTCTTGTGCAACAAAGTTGTTATAGGTAATTTCTTCACCATTTTTGCTTACTTTTTGCTTATATCACAAACATGTCACCACTGGTTGGTAAAATAAAATATGCAGTTTGCATTTCATGGCACCTTTTGATGTCACTGAAATCTTTTTTATCTTACACTATAAAATGACATTTTCATTTTATTTTTCTAGGCAGTTAAGAAAGTTTACCAACAGGATGAAAGTATGCATTTTTCACTTCAGTCTTTTGAAATTGGAAAACTGATTGAAGATTCTTGATCTTTAGAAGATTTACAATATTTATGGGCAAGGATTTAAGAGATCAATTTAAAGGACGAGTCCACTCTTTGCACCTCAGCTTAACAATTTCTGTCCCCTGTTTCTGAGGTGAGTGGCACAGTGATACACCAATAAGCACTTCTGGTTGGAATGGTTGATTAAAATCTCACTCTGGTCACTTTCTTTTTTTGTCATTCGATGTTTATTTAGTCCAAGAAGTATAATGATTGCAACATAATTATAAATCAACATTTGAAATGGGAGCCATTATTTCCTACAAAAGCTCGGTGAGGAATGGCGTAAAATAAATAAATAAATTAGGAAGCAGCCTGGATATCCACAAAGGAAGAAGACAATAAAACCAGAAACGTAAAAGGCTAAGAAAAAAAGCAAAAAGATTAAAAGGTCCCCAAATCAAAGATCACTGGCTGTCTGGCTCCCAACCAGCTGAGCACCTGATAATCACGTACTGTATTTATAAAGGAGAAATGTGACTTAGTGGTTCACAACACAGAAAGTTTGACATGAACCAGGTTACAGAGAAGTGATTTCCAGAAATTAGTAAGAGAGTGAGAGAGAGAGAAGTGCCAACATGGCGATAGTAGTGCAAAAGGAGAAAAGCCTCTGCTGTGCAAAGGTGAGAGAAAGAGAACTGAGAGGTCCATGATTAGCAGGACATGGGATGAAAATGGAGTATCAATAAAGAGGATTATGAAAAGAGAGTCAAAATTGAAAGACTGGAAGGAGAAGATGGGGGCAATAACAGAATAAATTAAGAAAAGTACCAGGGACATTTAGAAAACAGAAGTGGCAGTATGGTTTCAACAGCATAATGCTTTTGCAGTTTTAGACAAGTGTCATGTACAAAATGAAATTAAGTTAGTTAATAATTAGAATCAGGGTTAGTATTCCAGAATAAATGGGAGAAGAGGGACTAAGAGGAGGAGATGTCAACATGGTCATTCTTTGTGTAGAGTTTCTATGCTTTCATTCTGTCACCAGATACTGTGTGTTTCTTGCCACATAACAGAAAGTGTGACTGGCAACTCTAAATTTGCCCAGTCTAGGTTTGTGGGCAACTTGTGTATTGGCACTCTTGCTAGACTTGGATTTTTGATTTTTGTAGGATATGCTCCAATCCCCATGACTGTATATTTTATTAAGCAGGCTTGAAAATAGATGGAGAGTCACTAAAGTGACTGTTTGTTTAGAAATTAATAGGATACAATTTCTAATTTGTCGGAATATTAGTAGACCACAGGTTCTGAAATGCTAGTCTTGGGAAATTCCTGTGGCTGCTGGCTTTCATAGTCCTTGTTTTTCAATAAGAAATAAATTCTTGCCTTTGCTTTCTCCCTTCTAATCAGATGCCTCTCATCTGTAAAGCCTAAGCATTCTCCTAGTGCTTGTATGGGTTTCCTTTTCGAAATTTAGTAGCGCTACCTCACCCCAAAAACATGCCATTAAGGTTATGTACTCTTTGTAAGGTAAGTTTGAGAATGCAATGGATTGGCTATCTGACAAGTACAATCTGGACAGGATGAAGCCCTTTGTGACCCTGTGCTGAAATAAATGAGCTCAGAAAGCGAATAACATCATAATCAGGTTAGCATACAGTAATTATGCTGGTATATTATCACACGTAAATGACTCTTACATTTTGTGTAAACATAAAGCACACAGTTTGGCACTTCACAGTTAAAGGCTATTAGCAGGCACAGGCCATTCATTAGGGGCAGTTTATGAAGAAACCACTTTGGGGTGTCAAAATCAGTCCACAAGAGAAGGAGAAATCAGAGCTAGACCTCAAAATGCTAATTTAAGGAACACTGTATACACAGACTAACTCAATACATTTCAGTTTTCATTATTTGCTGTAATGCCTTTTCATAAACTTACATAACAATTGGCACAGAATATCTTAACTTTCCTTCTAGTTTAAATTAGAGTACTCTTGTCTGAGTGTGATACCTGCTTTAGCCACTCAGGACACTGACAAGGTAAAGCAAAGCAAGCAACAGTATGAGAGCCCCAGGTGTACAGAATATGACAAAGTAGCGGGGTCTGCCATCATGATGTCACCTCATTACATTCAAGTCGCACTTTTTTTGCCTCAGTCCCATAAGAAGATTGAACTTCAGAGAATGGCAAAAAGAACCTTCATTTAAAATCCGGACTTACTTGGTCAGCTTAAGCTTTTCTCTGGCAGAAGATGAGTTCCTTGGCAAATTCAATTGCAGAGATGATAAGCCTGGGAGGGATGCAAACAAAAAACAGTCGATCTATTGAAGATGTGATCAAAGAGAACAAGCAAATGCCAGCTATTGTGGGGTAAATCTCCCCATGCAGGGAAGGTGCTCAGTTCTCTGGATTTACACAAATTGAAAATAAACACAAAGTACAACATTGAGGATGAGGAAAAAAAAACCTTTTTGCTTGTATGTATACTCACCTTGGAAAAGTTATACTTTGAACTGTTTGAATCATTACACATCATTAAGTGTTTGCATTTCTACATGTCATTCATTCATAGTTACTTTAGAATAAGTCATTTTTTACAAACAACACATGAATGCTTATTTAAGGAACAACATAAAAAACTTGTACTGCAACATGATACAAATTTAAAGTTTGAGAAAGTGCTTGATTCCTTTTATTGTCAGTCCATAACAATTGTTCATGGTTTGATTATTTTTAATCTTTATATATAATGTGGTACCGTGGCTGTTCATTTGTCTGTCCAGGATTTTAAATCACCTGTAGCTCACAAACCGTTTGACCTGAAATGTGGTACACATATACTACGTGATGTCTACTGTCCACTTTCGGGGTGATGATTGACCTCCAAGATTATTCCTCTTGTTATTTTTATTTTATTTTATTGTAGAATCAACTCTCGGCAGCGGCGCATGCATATGGGTGCTGTTCTCATCCCTACCACCTTCGCCGTCACTTTCCCTACCACTTGATATCTTAAATCATTCTAAAGGCAGATTGAAGACTTGAGTGCCAGCTTAAGCGAAAAATAAAAGAAAACATACGAAGTAATTGCAACACAAACAATGACTTAATCAGTTGTAACGTGAAAAGATGCCGACGAAAGAAGAGAAGAAGCAGGCCGCTAGGGTGGAGACAAGAAGAGCTGCTCAGGAAGCAGCAAGCGCATCAACCTCTGAGCAAACGAATGATAAAGTACAGAGAAAGAACATGAAAACTAGGAATGTCAAGTCAAGTGGATTCACTACACGTTATCGTTACAGCAGTGTGCCGTTACTGGTAGATAATAATTTATTGTTTGCTTTCCATAACTTGCAGCTATGATGGTATTTTTTTATTTGAAGATTTTCTAAGATTTTAATTCACCAAATGCATAACAAGGAAGTTTGGAATGCAATTTGAAAAAGTAAAATTAGTGAACACAAAGAAATAACTAACATATTTATGAAACTATGTAAACATTGTATACTCATGGAAGTGTAATAATAGTGAAGCCTATAATAATCATTTACTAGAACAAAATGGAAATGCCACAACTTGATGCACATAGAGAAGTTAGATAAACTATATTTGAAATCCAAGATATTATAAATACCTCACAAAACAGACTATCCAGCATAATTTTATAAAAACGATTTCATTTAAATTAGTCCTGCTAATGTAAGCTATATTTAAGAAAAAAAAAGAAAATAGCATATGACCAAAAACACCTCTTTGGAGTGTGCATCCTACAAACCAGTCTGCCTACTGAACAGCAATGTGAAAATTTTAGCCAAAAAAAACAAAAAGAGTGGAAATGCCACTTTTTTAATATCACAACACCGTCAAACTGTAGTTGAATTGTTAAAGGTATACATTTATTAATAAACATTTGGCTATTGCTTAGCGTAATATACATATTCCTGCAGGACCTGAGCTTCCAGCAGTCTTGCTACCGCTCAATCCAGTAAAAACCTTTAATAACAGTTGGAATGAGGAAATCTGTTTACTGTGCTGTGAAAATTTGTCTTTGGGCTCAACATATGTCCATGTATTACATTATTATACTCCAGCTGAGAAACGTTGGTTGTATATACATCATAAATTCCGGCTGTTTCTACGCTATAAAATTACATCCTGCCTGAAGAAGGGGCCTGAATTGCCTCAAAAGCTTGCATATTGTAATCTTTTTAGTTAGCCAATAAAAGGGGTCATCCGTAATGGCTAACATGGTACAACACCACTCTACTATAACATAGAAATAGATGGGGCTGTTCTTGAATCCCTTGCTATTCACCTCTACAAACCAAGATTAAGGTTATCATTAAACAAGGATTTAATTTTCTCTTTAAATGCTCTGACTCTCCCATTGCAAGACTTTCGCTACAAAGAAAAGCTGCATTGAAACTGGCTGACCTTACTGCACGACATGTTTACCTGGTATATTACAAACATTTGTCATAATAAGTACTTAGACTAGCAGCAATTTGTAATTTAGCATTAAGACGTTAACAGAGCAATAATGAAAGCTGCCAACAACTTTGAGCAGGGGTCATTAAGCAGGAATAGTTTATTATCAGTACATTTCACATTGTCTGAGCACTACTTACTTGCAATTCCAGAGATCTGAGTTCAAAATTCCCCTGCCTGCTGTCTGTGGGGCCTTTTCAAATTCCGCCACACTTGTAAGAGTTGCATCTCTAACATGTGCATATTAGGGTAATTGGTGAGGGTGACATAGTGTGGCATGATTGAGGTGTGGGTGTACGCATGAGTGCATATAGCTGGAAAGTACATATAACATAGTTCTCTCAGACCCACTTAATTCAATTCTAACATTAAATATTTTTTGATTATTCTCTGCTTTCTTTTCACAGTCCAAAGATAGTATTTTTGTCTTTATTGGTAGCAACACAAGTGGTAGTTGACGAGTTTAAACTGCGTTGAATTGGCATGCCATTCTATCTACGCGCATGTGTTGCATACACACGCTATTCCTTGGAATATTTCCATGAAGAAAATTTATTTAGATAATGGATAAATGAGTGAACATAATCTTCGTCTGCTCTTTTGACGTCTTTGGCTAATAATGACTTTTTCATTTTAAATCTCTAAGTAAAGTAAAACTAACTCATGAAATTAAGAATACAGTTTAGAAAACTAAAAATATGTACATTTTTTTAATACCGTTCAAAATTCCTGCCCAAAAAACCTAGAAAGTACAGATGCTTTAAAATATTGAAATGTTTCTTAGTCCCCAAACGCATCTCTGATGAGCCCTCACCCGTTTCAACTTATCACATTTAATGTCATGGTGTATTTTTCCGCTAGCCAATTTTTGCTTTCCTGCTTCAGACGACAAGACTATGTGAACGTGAAGGGTATTACCCTACATTTCAAGCATTCAGGGCTAGGATTATATAATTAGATTAATGCGGCTGACATTTCATTACATTATGATTAAGCTGGTTACTGAGACTTTAGGTCATACAATTGTTGATATTTTACTATAATTGTAACTTCATCAGAAGCTGTTCTATGCATCATTACCATTAACTGAGCTCACCTATTTTAAATATCACTACTATAATGGGAGGGTGGGGGGCATTGCATTTCAAAGCTATTTGAAATGATAAATATTTCTAATAAGTGCAGTGGCGTCTCTGCCATAACGAAAATCTTTGCCTTAATGAACCGCACCCTATCCTCGAGCAGGTGGCGCTGTTGTGCAAAAAATTAAGTACTGTAGTAAACTTAAAGCTGTAATAATTATGTTTTTGAAATTTTCCATGATATATTCAATGAAATGTCTTATATAGAAAAAATTTGTAGTATGTCACATTTTCTTGGGGCCTGGAATCGTTGGTCTGTTTATGGATTGCTCAGAGAGGCCTTTCCACCCTGCAGTGTCCTCTGATAAGCTTTGCTCAATTGAGGTTGTACTGTATGACAACATAATGCAGTATGTTGATAGATCTTCACTTATACTTTGTGAAACTCAGTGTCTTCCTCTTGCTTCCTCACTTCTTCCTCAGCCACCCTGCAGCACCGTTGTCCCCATACCAGTCTTCCATGGATCCTTTCATGTGTCTCCAATGATATTTTCTCTGCTATGTCCACTGTGTAGACATTCATGCTGCTGGCTCAGGCTCTGCCTTGTACTGCTCACTTGGATTCAGAGACACAACAATCTACACTCCATTTCCCCAGCTTTGTGAGCAGATTCAAGTCAGGATCCTTCCCGAGTTCTGATAGCAGCCATATACCAAGGCCAATGGATTTCAGAAAAGGAGTTGGACTCATAGGTGCTGCTCTGTTCTAGTGCTCGATCATCTCTTTCACTCTCACACACACACACAAATTACACACACCCCTCTGTTTGGCTTTGCCCCTTCTCAGTGAATTTCCCCCTTGTGAATTTCCCCTTGATTAATTAAGATATCTATCTATCTATCTATCTATCTATCTATCTATCTATCTATCTATCTATCTATCTATCTATCTATCTATCTATCTATCTATCTATCTATCTATCTATCTATCTATCTATCTATCTATGTTCTAACACTTTGGGTGTGTCTCTGTCTCTCTCTCTCTTTCCCAAGTCCATGTGGCCTTTCCAGAATTTCCATTCCAGAATATTCAATAATAATTAGTAAAAAACACTCACAGCTTACATTTAAATGTTTTAAAGCAATTAGAAAACAACAACTCTTCAACAACAGTATTTCATTTGTGTCAGTCTTCAATATAAAAGGTGCTATAATAAAGCACTAATTAACTGATATTCTTCGTCATGAACTAGATTGCTCATTTTGAATAGACATCTGTGTAGTGTACCAGTTAGAGCCGAGTAGACACCACAGAAAGTGGAGTCAGGCCTCCTGTAGTGGATGCACAACTGCCAACTTGTGTCCCTGAGAAATTACCGTCTCTGCTATCACAGGTACAAGTTAGAAGCACATTAAAACCTTTGACTTCACTACACTTCATATTCAGTCTACCTCTCCTGATAAGTGTCACAGTGGCTACATGCTGAGCTGGGTAGCCTAGATGACCATCTACTCAATCAATTATTCCAACCCAACTTGAAGAATTCCCAGAAAATCGCAGGCCATTTGAGACTACAATCCTCCAGCTAATCCTCTGTCTCCCCTAGTCTTTTTCCAGTGGCTGTATCTCAACTGACAAGTTATGAGTTAATGGGAATGTATGTTGTAGGCTGTTTTAAAATAAAGTATACAATATAAATTTGCATCTAACTATAAAACATTGTTGTAAAACACTGATATCTAAGATCGGGTGGTCTATTTGCATCCAACATGGCTAATCTCTAGCTGGCATCAAACTCCGGCCTAAGAAGTCTTCACACTTGAATGAGTAAACATGAAGAACACCTCAGAGACTGAACAAGAGAAGTTCTTCTGAAAGTCTGATAGTTAGCATTGTCGTTGTCTTGAGGGCAATACAATCACTGCATCTTTACAGGCTTACAGGTTGAACATTGTTATAATTGATGATGGGAAGATACAGTATATCTTAGAAAGCAGAGAGCTAGGAGCATTGACATGATAACCTTGCATAGCAGAAGAGGGATGGTACAGTAGCTTTCCAGTCTAGAGTATTGTTGCTTTTACTCAGTGGCCTATCTCATTCATTTTAACATTTCTAGGCCAGTCTTGTCAGTGTGAGGTTATACATATGGAATCAAGAAGAAAAAGGTGTGATGGTTATTTACACTATATTTATATATATTAGTTACTCACATTTTGGCTTGATTAAACATATGTAATAATATAAATTAACAAATTTCTTTACAATTCATTTTAAACAAATTAAAAAGTTTATACTGTATACACAGGTGGCAGGAATGGAACTCATTCATAACTCAGTTTTGTATGTAAGTCAGAGGTTTAACTGAAAAGGACTGTTAATAGAAACATCGACTAAAACGCATAATGCTTTATTGCTTTTATTACAGAAGAATATTTTATACTTGTTCATAAAATAACAGTGAAGCAATATATTTGTACTTTAAATCACAATGTAAACCAAAATGAACCAGTGGTATGTGCAGTATATTGCTGTTACACTCCTGAAACTTAAGCATCCTTCAGTTTTTGATAATGATGCAGTAACCTTTAGAGTTAGACAAACATTAATAATGGCATGGAAACTCTCTACAACTGACGACTGATCACTGCCTTTGCTAAGGGAACACCTCCACCTCTCAGCAGCAGTATTCTCCAAAATGACATGGCTGGGACACATACTTAGGACACTGGGGATTACAAGCAGCAGTCTGCGCTGCTCCGTTACACAGCCACAGTCTATAACAGAGATTATTGTACAGATGCACATTCTCCTGCTTATATTTGACAACATGTGAGCAAAATAGCACAAAATGGATGAAAATGATGGCACAGTGTGCAGCACTACACCTCACTCACTGTTAGTGATGGCTGCTATGTACAGTATTCATCCACATCAAAACTAGCTTGTTTCATTTCTAAGTAAAAAACAAAAGTTGCTAGATGAAAATTAGCTGGATTTCATTTGAAAAGACAAATTTGGAGGTTTCATGTGCTCGTTCATATCTATAGAATTACTTTAACCTAACCTACATACTGTGAGCAGGTAGAGAGACTACAAATTGCCAGGAAAGAGAACTGGGTCCCAACCAGGCATCCCAGTTTAATATAATGTTTGAAAACCCAAGGGCACACAAGGAGGAGGAGGAGGAGGTTGGGAGCATGCACTGATATTGTACTGTATACACACCCACCGCACAACAAACCACCTCAGGATCCCAAATTAGGACCTGAGTACAGCTGTGTACAATTGCACAATGTAAATATTGACGACAGCGGCTCAAAAACAAGATTCTCCGATCGCGTGTAACTCACTGGAGCACTGTCCTTTGTGATCGCTGGGTCATAATGAGACAACACCTTCTGGGTTTGCCTGTTTTTATGGGGTCTGCTCTGGATACTGTGGATGGGGTTAGATATCTTACCAGGGTGGCTTCTCAGGTAGAAGAGATGATAAGGTTAGCAAAAGCTCCCTGCTCATCCGGGAGTGGTACTGCTTACCATAGCAAAGCTGGGAAAATGATCCCCAGGTGCGCCTGCATGACAATAAGTACTTAATAAATGTGGTATAATGGGTCCGCGGCTTCAAAAAAAAAATGGGCCAGGTTAATTTAAACCCGTATAGCCGTGTTGTTCTCCTTGGGTGCGATTGCACAACCGCGGGGAGTTAATGAGGTAGTTGGAGCGAGTTGCACCTGCATGTGTGGGTGCAATCATTCTCAATTGCTTCATTGGCTTCCTGCGGCGTGTGATTAAAGCGCTGCGCCCACGGAGGTGCGGGTGGATGTGTATATATGGGTCGGCACCAGGAAAGTGGGATGGATAGATCGATCGAGGTGAAAATCGATGAAAAGGAAAAAGAGGTTAAAGAAAGTGAAAGGCAATTTTAGCAGGAGGATCTGGCAACCTGTAAGGAGAAGACCACACGAGATGGGACCCCACGAAGGAGCGTTTGGTTATGGCGCTCTAGGGGCTAGTCTGTCCCACTGAATGTTCGAGTGAGTGGGGTGAGCAAGCAAGACGGGTGTCCTCCCAAGGGATCTGAGGAGCTACTGCATGAGCGCGAAGGATGAAGGGAGGAGAGCCGACCTCGGACGGTCCGACAGTGATGGAACAGTGTTAATGGAAGCCAAGACGGAGGTCCGCCGAAAGGAGCTCGTGGCTGCTGGATCTCTGCCGGCTATTCGAGTTGTGGGTGAGCCGGGGAGAATGAGAGACGGAGGTGGGCTGAGATCATAATAAGAGAGACTGCATTTTAACTTCTGATTTTAACCTTGGATTTTAATGGATTTATTTATTGATAATTGTTTTTATCCCCACTTTGCAGTGTTTTTATAGAATATTTATTGAAACTATGATGCACTGTACTTTTTGTTTGGACACTGTTTGTTGTTTTGAAGTAAAAGCACATTGGCACTTTTGGAAATATCCCGTGGCTTCATTTGAGAATTGTCCTTATATGTCAGCTCATCTCAGTGACATTACCAACGGTGTCGGGTTCAGGGCTCATCACAATATATTTATTTACAGTATGTTTAAAATTACTATTTATATCACAGTTGACTCTAAACCCAGATGACCCTGAATTTGATTAAGTGGATTTGAAAATGTTATGTTTTATATATACATGATTCAAGATCTCTTGAGTTATAAATATTTGATATAGTATTTAGCTTAAGTAGAAAAATTAAAATATCAGTCCATTCAGTTTCTAACCCTCTTGTAAATTTCCGGGTCATGGGGAACTTCTGCCTATTAGGACACCCTCCAGTCTCAAACAGTCTCCTAACACTTACGTGTTTGAATATGCGGGAAGAAAAGGTAAGTACCTGGATGAAAACCAATGAAAACATGAGGAGAACGTGGACATTTTGCACAAAAGTGACCAGACAGGAATTAGAATCCAGGACTCTGAAGCTGTGAGGCAGAAATGCTAACTAGTGGTCCATTATACCTCCATAAAACACACTGTATATCAATCCAATTATTTTCTAAATTAATATTATCCCATTCCAGACCTGTAAGGTATGCTAAATCTATTCTAGAAGTATTAGGCACGAGGCAGGATCCAACCCAGGAGAGAACTGCATAAATACAATATTTAAACATATATTCTAAATATAATTAAATAATACTCCTGAAGGGAGGCATGGCGGCACAGTGATAGCGCTGCTGCCTCACAGTTAATAGCCCAGGGTTCGCATCCCGGGTCCTCCCTGCGTGGAGTTTGCGTGTTCTCCCCGTGTCTTTGGGGGATTTCTCCAGTGGCTTTGGTTTCATCCAACAGTCCAAAGACATGCAAGTTAGGTAGATTGGCAATACTAAATTGGCCCTAGTGTGCAGTTGGGGTATGTGTGGGTTTGCCCTGCGATGGACTGGCATCCTGTCCAGGGTTTGTTCCTGCTTTGTGCCCTATGCTGGCTGGGATAGGGTTCAGCAGGACAAAGCATTTTAGAAAATGACTGACTAACACTGCTGAAACTGAGATCTAGATATTTTGAAAAATATTAAAAAAACATTACCTGAAAATATTTTTTAAAGCATTGCAAAGATTCTGCAATATATTTGAAATACTGTCCAGTATATACATTTCACATTCAATTTTTAAGCACTTTAAGAACTTCCTCGGTATACTGACACTGCTAATAGTTCCATATGGATGTTGAGTTGCAAGTTGTCATTTTTTAGGTTAGAGGGACTGCTGCTAACTGTATCATTTGTTTCTTACATTTTTTTCAATGTTTTTTCTTTTGACTATTATTATACTGGGATTAGTCTAAATACTAATATATTTTTTCTGTTCTCATTTAGAGGGGTGGTAGGTTGGAACACAGTGTCCCAATGTCTTATTCAATTGCTGACATTTGCCATGTTTCTGAGATAATTTGTCACCTATAAAGCATTTGTCCACCAGAATGCTATCAATTTCTACTACACGACTCCTAAAATTAAAATTGATTACCGCCTACACTTTAATGCTGCTTCCAATAACCTTCTTATATTGTCTGACACATGCTGCCCTGAAAGCGAGCTTCTGCTCAGGCCCTCTGTGCTCGATCACTGCTAAAGGGCCGCAGGTCAGGATGTTACCAATAAAGCCTGCAGTGCACACTTAAGTAGTTCTCATTTCAGATGAAGCTCTCACTGTGAACTGTCCATTATGCAGGTTTGGTTCAGGCTTTACATTTTCCTGTTCAAGTGATTGAAATGGTTAATTTAGAATTAAATTCTTCATCTAAAATGAGTGATTTCTGTTTTTATTTTTTTACAAACAGCTTCTGCAAAAAAAAAAATGAAATACTTTTAAAATTATATAGAAAATCAAGCAAAGGCTAGTGCTGCATCCTCACAGTTCCTAGGACCCAGGTTCAATTCCCAATCCAGGCTGTGCCCGAGTGGAAATCCCCCCCTATGTCAAGGCACTCAGCTTTCTGCCCATACCTCAAGGACCTGCATATCAAATTAGACAACCAATGCCCCTAAACTGACACAGTTTCAACGCCTCTGGCCCTGTGCATGAATGTGCCTGTGGTTGCCTGATGTTCCAACTATAATTGTAACTGTTTTACATACAATGGTCTGCTCCCACCCTCGCCAGCAAACTTCCATTAGATTAAGTGGATAATGAAAAAATGAATAGCACAGTGAAGCTTTATAGGCATTTAAAGATGATAGGAAAACACATTTTCACAAAAGTGCAGCCTTATATTTCTACTTATGTGACAGATTTATTCCACTGGCATTCAGTTAAGATCCAATACTACAATCCTGCTTTTCATGTAAAGAGACACAAACAGCTAAAACCGTCTTTTACATTATAAAACCTATTAATGCATACCCTTCAATTACAAGATGCAGTTATTTTTAAACTCCCACAAAAAATAAAACAACTATAAGAGGTCCTCATCTCCAGGAGCTTAGGTTTGGATCTGTATTAATGTTGTATCTGCATTTTCTTCCAATGTCTGTGTTCATTTTTCCCTTCCACACCCCAAAGATGAGCACACTAGGTTGATTGGGAACTCTAAATTGGCCTGCTATGAGAGAATGTGGATGGCACGGATGGCACAATGGTGGTGCTGCTGCCTCGTAAAGGAGACCAGGGTTCATGTCCTGGGTCCTCCCTGTGTGGAGTTTTCATGTTTTCCCCATCACTACATGGGTGTCTTCTGGATGCTCTGGATTCCTGCCACCGTCCAAAGACATGCCCTGGTATGTCCTGGGTGTGTGTGTTCACCTTGTGATGGTCTGATGCTCTCTGCAGGGTTTGTTCTTGTTTTGTACCCAGTGCTAGCTGGGTTAGGCTCCAGTCCCCCTGCGACCCTGGTCTGGAATAAGCGGATTAGAAAATGACAATGACACTACAATAAAATGTTAGTTTGTATTAATGTGCCCAGCTCCAGTCTAAAATGCTTCTTTATTTTCACTCAATACTCCAGGAATATCCTTTGACTCTATGTGACATGGAAATGGAATGACGCAGTTCATAAAATAAGTGGTTGGATGGATGGAATTATTGTATTAAAAGCATGGGACATGCACCTACTTAAAAAGAAGTCTGGCTCCCATTCCTCTAATTAGTTCCGAAAACCTAAAACTTGAAAGCGAATGAAAGAACGTTACAAAGCGGAACTCGCCAGCACAAAATTCATGCGACATAATCTGAAAAGTCACATAACTGCTCATTTAATGGCAGTGTATTCGGCATTATGGCATTGTTTCCTGTATTGAATTCCTCATTGAATTGATGTAGGAGGCAAATTGTTTAGTTATAAGACTCCTAAACCCCAACAACTTTCCTGTAATGAACAGATTGGCAAACAGCCTGAAGAAAATTGTTAGAGAAGGTTTGGATCAGGAACAGAAAAGAGATTATATGTCTTTTTTGAAGGGGAGAAGGCCGTCTTGTGATCTAAATTCAGGCACAGGGTCAGAAACAAAAGATCAAAGTAACCAGTAAACTGAGCCAGGGGATAATGACTAAAGACCGAGATAAACTGGAGCACATGCAAATGTTCTTTTATACAGATTATCCAAAAACTACAACATGCAAATTATGACATCCTAAATAGTCCTTGTGTGTTAACATCATACTTCACATCTATCTAAGAAGTACAGAGTGCGTGCAGGCATAAAACAATATCTCCAAATGGCACCACAAATGGCAAAATGTCATGTCATGTCATTTTTCTAACCCACTTAATCCAGACCAGGGTCCTTGGAGGAGACTGGAGTCTATTCCAGCTATCATAGGCTACAAGCTAAGAACAAACCCTGGACTTGGCATCAGTCAATCACATGGGGAACACCCACACCCTAAACACATACAAGATCCAATTTAGCCTCGCCAATTCATCTAATTTGCTGTAGCAACGAGTGAAATTAAACAGTCCATTTCAGACCGGGTGCTGGGCATATTAACACACACTAACAGCCTCTTGTCATGTCATGTCATGTCATTTTCTAACCTGTTAAATCCAGACTAGGGCCATAGGAGCACAGGGGCACAAGGCAGGAAGCCCAAACCCTGGAGACAACGTCAGACCATCAGAGGGTGAACACACACACCCACACACCAGGACATGTCTCTGGACAGTGGGAGGAAACCTGAGCAACTGGAAGAAACCCATACAGACACGGGGAGAACATACAAACTCCACGCTGGGAGAACCTGGGACTCAAACCTGGGTCTCCTTGCTGTGAGGAAGCATTACTACTGCTGCACCTCTATGCAACCCTTGATGGCAAAGTGGGCTCCCAAAATGATGGTAAAATGACATCATTATTACAGTGACCCAAATAGTACAATTAATGCAAAGGAAGCATATTCCTAGCAGAAAGTACATGAAACATCTGCAAAATCCCAAAATAATAAGATTTGTAACACTACCAACCAGTACTGAAGATGCTTCATTGTACTTAGCCTTTAAATGAAATTAATTTAAATGTATATTAGTATTTCATTTAATTTTAGGACTGCGCACTTCTCATACAGAAAACGTCTTTGCTTTTTAATAATTATAGCCATCTTATAAATAAGTCTTTGCCATTCTCTTTTTGCTTCTTGGTGTCTTCCAGTGTCACTGCCATTAGATAGATAGATAGATAGATAGATAGATAGATAGATAGATAGATAGATAGATAGATAGATAGATAGATAGATAGATAGATAGATAGATAGATAGATAGATAGATACTTTATTAATCCCAAGGGGAAATTCACATACTCCAGCAGCAGCATACTGATACAAAAAACAATATTAAATTAAAGAGTGATAACAATGCAGGTAAAAACAGACAATAACTTTGAATAATGTTAACGTTTACTGCCCCGGGTGGAATTAAAGAGTCACATAGTGTGGGGTCTCCTCAGTCTGTCAGTGGAGCAAGACGGTGACAGCAGTCTGTCGCTGAAGCTGCTCTTCTGTCCGGAGATGATCCTGTTTAGTGGATGCAGTGGATTCTCCATGATTGACAGGAGTCTGCTCAGCGCCCGTCGCTCTGCCACGGATGTCAAACTGTCCAGCTCCATTCCTACAATACAGTCTGCCTTCCTCACCAGAATGATGAAGTTAACAGTGTTAACCATGGGATGACATTAGATGAGATGTCTCACCGCAAACCATCCACCAGCATGACCACCATTTGCCTCTGGAGTATTACATTGTAAAATGCCAAGTGGGGGTCTGGCCAACCAGTTGGCCAACTGAGTGATCTGCATGTTTCATAATGGCACTGTGCCCCAGGCACTTATTCTCCATAGTCTTTATGCAGCCTAGTGACTTCTTCTTAATTGCTTTTACATATTAGTTTTCAGTCCTTTCCAAGAGTCAAATGTTTAAAAGGTCTCTATTTATAAGCGTATATCTTGCTATAAATATTAATTTTTGCTTGGTGTTCAATGTTGTATTTTTCTGTTTAATTTTATCTATAATATTATTCTAAATTGTGTACACATTATGGGGGGGCAAATAATATAGGAAAAAAATAGAACTGAGTCATGCAGGGAAAAACATTAAAACAAACATTGTCTTGTTGCTGTATTTGTGGCTTAATTATACAAACTGTGGATGTGAGTAGTAAAGGTTAATTGTCACACATGCTGTTTATATACAACACAATGAGATGCACTTCTTATCGAGGTAGTTAATGTTATGTCAAAAACCTCATGGCTTTACTGCCTGATTAGTGAATAAAATAATGTTGACCAGAGGATTTTAACCAGTATAACACAAAGGTCCTCTACAACATACATGTCTGGCACAGTGTGCACAATACGTATGCATTTACTAGTATACTGTCTCTCCATTGAGTATACACAATAAAAGTAATGGGCAGGCAGAAGCACTGTCACAGAGGCAATTATGGTGACTGGGAGCAGTTTCAAGGCTGCCAACACAGCTAATACCCAGTTTAAGATGTTTAAACTGTACAGAAAAGCTGAAGAGAGCTGGACCTGCACAGCCTAAGAAGATACTGTAACAGATGTGGAGTGAACTCATAGAAATTTAGAAATACGGACAAACTGTCTCTAGTTATTCATCCTGGAAAACAGAAATGGACTTGTAATAACGTGATTACCCAAAGCAGACTTATTAAGCACTTAAAACTGAGCATCTCTTCACATTGACTGTAAAATTCTGATCAACTACTGCATAAAATCAGGATTGCAGTTCACTAATTACATTTTAAATAAAGTACAAAATAAACTTGCAGTGAATATTTTGTTTAATTTCACAGATTCAAAGTGATTTCCAAGCAAAAAATGTAAACAAAGGCAGGACTATAGTCATAATGGGGGGTGGGGGGGTACCTCAGTCAGAGTGAAAAAATATTTTTATAGTGTTTAAAAACATGAATGCCTTCCTTCCGGTGCACAGCAGTGCATCATCCTGCTTCAAGCACTGTGTCCAGTCAGTCTCCAAGTGGAGTTCACGCGTTCTCTTTCTTTCTGCATTGATTTCACTTCCAAGCACTCTGCTTTACCTCCTGTATCCCAAAACTGTGTGTGTTAGGTTAGCCGGTGATGGTAAACTGGCCCTGTGTGAATGATTGTGTGTGTGTGTGTGTAATGGAACAGCAGAGGACTGGCACCCCATACAGGGCTTGTGTCTAGTGCTGCCAAGATGGCCTCTCATGACCCTGATTGAGAGGTTTTGAAAAGTATGTACATCATGTGATATTCTTAAAGAAATGGCCATTCTTTCATTTTAACACTACATTTATCTTTTTTTTCCTTTTTTCCACCACTGGATTTTTACAACAATTAGACAAAGTTTAATACCCCCTTAGAAAACAGAAAATTCAGACAGAGAAGTGCTGCACACCACAGCCTTTTATTCAAAAATGGCCCCAGTGATGTGATACATCAATAGTGTGGAGATCTATGGCACTTCTTAATGAAATTTAATCACATGGCGTCCCAAACATGGTCAACTGCACAAACTAATAAAAACAAACCCAAATCCTTCCACAGCTATAAACTGGCATGTACTGTTGAGGTACTTTGTTGAGATGGATATGTTGGCCATTCTTTATAATCAGAATTGTGATATGCACCTCTCCCTAAGCCATACGTTTCCAGTGGCCATCGTCGCTAGGCAACGGCTGTCATTGCTCACTGATGGCACTTGCTAGATTGTTACAAATCTAAATAAGAGTAGCATTTAAACAAGCCAGGGCAGCACAGCGAGGCAATGATTAGTGCTGCTGCCTCACAGCTTCAGAGGAACCTGGGGGAAGCTTTGAATTCTGGTCTGTTTACTGCTTGTGGACTTTACAACAACTCCCTGTCTCTGCACTCCAGTTTTCCTTCAACAGCAGCAGCATCTACGTGTATATATATCACGTTTTCATAGAGTACATAATTAAAGCTCACAAACTGGAAGCATAAAACATAGTTATGGCCCTGAATCCAATTAATGATGTCTAAAATGGCTGAATGGATAGGTTTGTGCAAGTTGTACTCACCACACAAAGTCTTCTCCTTAGCTGACCTTTTGATCTCAGCGTTTAATTATTTTAGGGGTTTACTCTTGTCAGTGCTAAAATAGTTGGTGATGCTGTTCCCATGGACATTGGTTTGATGATTGCCCTACTTTCTGTCTGTTTAGAGTTTTCAAGTTCTCCCCATATCTACAGGCATTTTCTACAAATTCCATTTTCTTTCTGTATTCTAAAGATGAGCATTTTAGGTTTACACGGATGCAGGTTGTAAATGGGCTGTAAATGAAACAAAGGAGAAAGGAAAAGATTTGGGTCACCTCAGGCAAACCCCATATATAACAAAATAATAAATATGAATAAATGTGTAGTGACAGAAACGTCTTCACAGAAGAGAGTCTATCATTACACTGGAGAAAGATGGCAGTGGTGCCAGTTATGAAGTTGGTAAGGTGGAAGGTGAAGGGCCAGGAGCCTCGAAACTGGAGATGTTGTCACAAAACCGTGAGATGTTGATTTCTAGATCTGCAGAGGGAAGGAGAGGAGAAACGTTACAAAACAGAGTCAGTCCTTGGAATTACAAGTTGACAAGATCTGAAATTGTCTCCTAGGCATGCGTGTGTAATAGGGCCCCATATTAATGTACCTTGGGGATTGTATGAGTGTATCATATTATGGCCTGTGTCCTGTCCAAGTTATCTCTTTGCCTTGGCCCTATATTGTCTCTCTGCAGTCCTAATATGGAATGAGCAGGCACTGAAAATAGATGGTGCTATGGCCTATTATAATACAAAATCAGTAGCCCTACCTGGAGTAGGACTGCAATTACAAAATACCATACCATAATCCTAGGAAGGGTCACATGGGTGTGTGTGCAGAGGGTGCAGACCTATAAATACCTGGGAGTGCAGCTGGGTGATAAACTGGACTGGACTGCCAATGCTGATGCTCTGTGCAAGAGAGGACAGAGCCGACTATACTTCCTTAGAAAGATGGCGTCCTTCAACATCTGGTGAGGAAGGCAGGCTCTATTGTAGGCATGGAGCTGGACAGTTTGACATCCGTGGCAGAGTGACGGGCGCTGAGCAGACTCCTGTCAATCATGGAGAATCCACTGCATCCACTGAACAGGATCATCTCCAGACAGAGGAGCAGCTTCAGTGACAGACTGCTGTCACCGTCCTGCTCCACTGACAGGCTGAGGAGATCGTTCCTCCCCCAAACTATGCGACTCTTCAATTCCACCCGGGGGGGGTAAACGTTAACATTATACAAAGTTATTTTCTGTCTGTATACCTGCATTGTTATCACTCTTTAATATTGTTTTTTATCAGTATGCTGCTGCTGGAGTACAGTATGTGAATTTCCCCTTGGGATTTATAAAGTATCTATCTATCTATCTATCTATCTATCTATCTATCTATCTATCTATCTATCTATCTATCATGGGGCTGGAGCCAATCCCAGCAAGCATGGGGTCCAAGGCAGAACAATTGGCAGGGCACTAGTCCTTCACAGTATTGTATAATGGTTGTGAAAATACTTCACGCATGATGCTCTGACTAATATCACTTATGCTATAATGTGTTTCTGCAAATGTGGGATACAGTGCTAATTCGTTTTATGCTTCTATTTTATTATTTCACTAATGCTGTTATTGCCATTCAAGATTTAATGTTGCACATTATTACATCTTTGTGCAAAATTTAAAAAAAAAGAGAATACAGAACACAAATCCTGTATTTAGAAGGCATTTTAGTTATATGAAAAACAACAGTCTCTAAGCCAGACAGAAGCAAGACAGGCTTCTTGCAGCATACACATATTTTTTTTAACAGCTCTTATTTAAATTATTCAGTTTTCTTTAGGATTAAATTAAAGGCACTTTCTTGTGTAAGCCTGCCTGATTTTACAAGGCCACCTACGCTTTGGACTGCCGCATCTTCCTTGTCCAGATTGCTGCTGGTGGGTGGTTGAAAATCTCCCACTGTGATGCCCACTTATTCCTAATTCCCTTATTTCCTTTTGTTCTTTGGTAATGAATTTGTGATTTAGGGTCAAAAGCATGCTGGTGTGTGTGACTTTTTCTTCTTTACAGTGAATTATGAAGCAACCTCTTTGGATTATTTTAAAACATAGTTGAGCTACATTAATGAATTAATACTGTATGAAAATGCCACCTCTGATAAATCGCCTCTATCTTTTTGAAAATTGTCCTGTAAAATTATGTACCATTACTATACAGGAGTCTGTCAGAATCAAGGAAAATTGAAACACTTTTTCTGGATAAAAATAAAATAGCAATGTTAGGCCAATAACATGGTTGTGCAATACTATAAAGATTCACTCAGTGTCAGAGGAGCTGGAAGCCAGTGCTATGTCCCTACAAAGCATTCTGCTTCTTTTGAGAGCTCTGGGGAAAGAGAATGCAAGAGATTTGCAGTCCTAAACTCATCATTCAGTTTCTCAGTAACTTTTGCATCTGTATGATGCCCGCACGTCATGTACCAAGATGCGGTGTTCTTATTTAACATGACATTAATCACTCTATACTTCACAAGCTGCTAAATGTGAGCACAGAAGTGATTGCCGTAAGGTAAATGAACTTCGAAAATCTAATACTAACCAAAGAGTCTAAGAGGAAAATAATGTACAAGGACAGCATTGCACCATCAAGTTCAGACTTTGAACTCTTTTTCATTTGCATGCAGATGTCCCAAGATGCACTCTAATCTACTAGTTTAAAATATATTTTAAAACAATGAATTCACAAAGGCTGACTTACCATATAAAACAGTCATTTTTATAGTGGGCTAAGAAGCAAATGTACAGTAAGGTCCATCAAATCTTGTTGTATTTTCTGAACATATTAACAGACATTCATGTTTGTTACATTTTTTCTTCCATTTTACTTATTTATTCCTCATCCAACTCCACACTTAAAGTAACACCTTACAATGACAAATTAGAGTATTGAATTCAGTTTATTTTTCTATAGCAGTGCAGGCTCAAAGCACTGTAGTCAGTCAGTCATTTTCCAACCCACTATATCCTAACACAGGGTCACGGGGGTCTGGTGCAGCCAACACAGGGCGCAAGGCAGGAACAAACCCCGGGCAGGGCGCCAGCCCACCGCAGGACACACACACCCCCACACACACCCACACACGGGGACAATTTAGGATCGCCAATGCACCTAACCTGCACCTAACAATCTATCTATCTATCTATCTATCTATCTATCTATCTATCTATCTATCTATCTATCTATCTATCTATCTATCTATCTATCTATCTATCTATCTATCTAACCTGCATGTCTTTGGACTGCGGGAGGAAACCCATGCAGACACGGGGAGAACATGCAAACTCCACACAGGGAGGAACCGGGAAGCGAACCACAGGTCTCCTTACTGCAAGGCAGCAGAGCTACCAACTGCGCCACCGTGGCCGCCCCAAAGCATTGTAAAAGTACTACATAATAAGTACACATTAAGATACAGATTTGTTTTAATCAGATAAGTAAACAAAGTAGTTCAAGCTACCTATCATTAAATGGAACCCAATTTCTGTCCATTAGTTAATTGTTGAACTACGACCAGTTGACAACAGAAAGAGGAAAACAAAAACTCCAATCCACAACATCCCTGGAAAAAATAAACTTCTGAGGGGTCCATGGTTATTTAATAACATAAAGTCAAAAGACAGAGTTAGACACAGTCAGAGTCCTGGAGATCTTGGCCACCGACATTCTACAGTAGAATCTGTGCTGGGCCATCTATTGTGACAGCAGAATCTCACCACCTTGTTGACTTCAGGGCTCCCAGTATCACAGATGAGTTTGCTTGTGCAGGAAAACTGCTTGGAAGTAGAGGAGTGGCACCAAGTGCCATAGCAGGAGACTGTGAAGAGAAACAGAAAAGATGATTTTTAGTAAAAGTTCATAAATATTGTAATTCTTATATTTTTGTACAAATGAGTAACCAACAGTAATGCAAACAGAACTGTTAATTGGTAGCTGTAAACTAGTGAGACTTCAGGCTGGTTTTAAAAGCTGAGACCAAAGAGACATCTCTTATATAAGCAGGCAGGACCACAGCTTTGTGATCCTATAACTGAACGTTTTACTTACTACTGTTATTTTATTAAATCTTGGAGTCTTTAGTAAGCTGTCATCTTGAGGTCTAAATGCATATTCCGATTTGTAAGTACTGTATATACTCCCGTATAAATCGGGTCTTGAAACCCGAAAAATCAATCATAAAATCAGACCCAGACTTGTACGCCCGTTCAAAAATTCGATACTTAATTTAAATCTTTTTAAAATTTTCTTGACTCCTCCAATCTCGCATCAGTTTCTCAGATGCATCATATGTTGTTGCAGCAGCGCAGTTACCAATTTCTTTCGCTACTTTAACAACATTTAATTTAAAACCAGCTTCATATTTTCTTCTGATCGAACACTCCATCGTAGATAAGGGATGCTCTTACAATAAAGGTTGTGAGGGTGTGAGATACAAAAATAGAAATTAGTGCAAACGTTGCTTCGGAATAGTTTGGGTATTACCGTGTGGTCAAGTAGGCACAATAGAGAGAGCGAGAGGGGTTAGGAGCACACGCTGATACAGCACATTGGCAGACCCACAAATAAAAAAAGGCCGTGTGCTCCGTGGTGACTCTCTCAGGTGGGCATTAGCATATCATAATCTCTTGTACCAATAGCGTGAGTTTTCCATATTCGACGTATACAAGCGACATTATAAAATACCAGAAATTATACTGTAAAATCAAGTCCCGATTTATCCGCGGGAGAACTTATCCGTAACAAGAAGTCTATATAAGTAAGCAGGGCCTTGGCCATTTAAAGCACTATATGTAAGAAGGAGGATTTTGAAATCAGTCATAAGCTTAACAGGAAGCTAGTATAAAGGCTTACGAATAGAGTTATGTGGTTATACTTTCTAGTTCTTGTAATGAATTCTTTTGAATTAAGTGTATCTGCATATAGAAGGATTTGAAGTTGTCAGTCCTAGTAGATATAAGTACATGAATTTAAATCTCAGTATCCTCCATATTTAGATATAATGCTGGAAAAACAAGTCTTTGGATAATTTCTCGTTGTGTGTTTTAAAAGACATACCGGCCTCAGGTATGTGCTAATTCAGTGAAACTACTGGTTAGTTCAGCTGAGTTAAAAAGTAACACAATGTTGTTGTTGTCTGCATCACTCTTCCTAGTAATTAACAGTTTTTATTTTTTTCTGCATTTAGAAAGAAGTAGTTTACAATTAATTAAAGCCACAATTGGAGAAACATCATTTGGTCATATAGTAAGGTATAGTGGAATATCTGAGTAAAAATTAAGGATGGCTCCCAATGAAAGCATCCTTGAAAGCATCAGTTAAGGTCTGAGGACATTCTGCAGGACATCATATTTAACTTCTGAATATAATGAAGGAGGGCTCTCAACACATTTCTGTACATGTTGAAATTGATTTGGTAAATATAAGCCACGTAAAGTCAGTAACTGAGAGCCAAATGTAATTTTCCAGCCTGTTTAATAGAATAGGGTTGTAATTGGTGCCCAAGGGTGTGCTTAAATCTAACCACGCAATTACTGAAGAGTGTCTTTCATTATGGAATTTTAGAATGTAATTTGCAACACAGGTTAGTGCCATTTCTGTACTGTGACTGGTATAGAAGCCAGACTGGAATTTATCAAATAACTTGTGATGTGTAAGGTATATCTGTACAGCTTCATCCTCTTGTGGCAATTTTCTGCCGGCATCAAGAATCACGTACCAGGATAAGCTGGCATCATTTCTTAAAAACAACAAGAGGCTTCAGCACTCACTTACTTACTTACTTCCTACTTCATATGGAAACATGTGACAGCAGTGTAACAGCATTGTTACAGACGTTGCTCTCAGTGATATTTCTTTAGCCTCTGTTGTTATGAGGACCATAGCTAAAACATGACTGCTTTGAATGATAATTTAAACACATTGGCCTAGGGGCTTGGATTGTTTTTGTTTTGTGTAGTAATCCCATTTTATGTAAAATGAAGTCACAAGTGCACTTGACACCGCACAGAGTACTGGCATCTACTGCAGTTTAGTCAGGTGACAATGTTCAAGGCCTGTTTTGATACATAATAGAATAATCTGCAGACAAATATCAAAGACATTGGATGAAATACAGTGCAAGGAAAAAAATAAAACAAGAATATAACAAAGCAGCACAAGTAACAATTACTAGAGCAATTTGTAATAGAAGATTGTTACTATAGCAAGCAACCAAAACACATCACTGACACCAACTACTTGTGAGAGGAAATATAATTAACAAAAGCATGTTTCCAAAACAATGGAGTTTCTTATGAGTTGAGTTTTCATAAAATGATATTAAAGTGAATGACGTGATGATGTTGTAATTTGCACATCTGCCTGATAACTGGTGTTTCATTGCCCACCTTGCCACCATTAGCGTGTAGTTTCTCTTTTTCCTCCCACATCTGAAAGATGTGCTACATGAGTGAGCGTGGAATTGTGCATTGTGATGTATTGACATGCCATTCAAAGCTGTTTCCCCAAATTTGCAAGGGCTGGAGTTGGTTCTAAAAGGGGTTTATAACAACTGCTGTATTTAATTGGAACCATTTTATTAAATTACTAGCTGTGCTATGATTTGTTGAAATCTAAAAAAATCAACACAGACTTTAGCATTAACGTTTGCAGTGCACAGTGCAATGCAACTATCTCTGTAATATACCACTTGGTATGAGGTTTGCAAAAGCAGTGTTAATGTTTGTGATGTGCCACCTACTGGAACATCAAATGCAATGCATTTTATTACTCAAAATGTTTGTGCTGTGCCATCTGTTGGAATGACAGAGACATAGCAACCAGACTGAAATACAGACAGACACACTGACACTTATCCTTTTATTATGGTGGACTGTTGCCTGCAGACACCCACATCTTTTTAATTACCACCTGATTGACTCTCGTCTTTTTTGATTTTGAAAATAGTTTCAACATGCAAAATTCAAGAATATGACTGCAACAAGGCTGTCCTAGGAAAATGTCCTGATGAGGCACTATCTGAAATGCATTTAATAAGAAATAAAACAATAAAGTCTGCTAGCATTCCCCATATCAAGTCTTATTATCTTATTCATTCATTTTACAAACCAACTTCTTCAGAAACAAGATGGCAGCAGACTGGAGCCTATCCGTAGTTCATCGAGTACATGGCAGAGACCAGCCCTGGACAGATTAATTCAGCACAAGGTACCCCCCCCCACCAACCCCTTACTCATACAAATCTAATAACCCACATGCCTTAGAGAGAAAAGCTGAGTACAAAAAGGAAACCAGCCTGGACACAATGGGAACATGTAAACTCCACTAACAGTGACTATGTCAAGAATCAAACTGGGAAAGAACACAGCTGGCCACTGTTCTACTTTCCTGTCCTGTCAAGATATATGTTCAATGCAGATGAGGTGACACACATTTTTAGCATTTAATTAAATGAATATGATGGATTTCTTGAAAATACGAACTCTGCAAATGTGAAACTGAAATGAGTGCAAAGGTAAAGGAATGTATTTTAAAATAACTATACATCAAAGTCTCAATATTTAAATAAATGAATAAATTCTGTTTAATCTGCCTCCATACGGACATAATTATGTTGACTGAGGGTAGTCATATATACTTCACATAGGCTGCTTGCCAGTAGATTTGATGTTTTATAGTTGTGTTTCTACTACATTTTATTTCTAAATTTTTGATGGCTCCAAGGCCATCAATATAATAATGAGGATACAAGGATGTCCACAGTAGACTGCCACCTGAATGGGAAAAATTGAGTAAATGGGCGGCACGGTGGTGCAGTGGGTAGCGCTGCTGCCTCGCAGTTAGGAGACCCGGGTTCGCTTCCCGGGTTCTCCCTGCGTGGAGTCTGCATGTTCTCCCCGTGTCTGTGTAGGTTTACTCCCACAGTCCAAAGACATGCAGGCTAGGTGCATTGGCGATTCTAAAATGTCCCGTGTGTGTGTGTGTGTGTGTGCCCTGCGGTGGGCTGGTGCCCTGCCTGGGGTTTGTTTCCTGCCTTACGCCCTGAGTTGACCCTGTAGTTAGGATATAGCAGGTTGGATAATGGATGGATGGATGGATGGAAAGAAAAGTATCTATTTTTAAGAAGGCTTCTTATATAATCTGTTTCTGGAAATAATCTAAAGAACACAAAGTTTTTGTACACTGTATATGAAAAATAGGTATACTGTATGTAAAGTTCTCAGTCATAACATATTCATATAAGTTTTATATAAAATAATTTACTTTTTCCATTTCTAACTTTTCAATTAACTTATTTACTGGCATTTACTTTTTCCCTTTACCAGCAATTAACTTACATACTGTCGTCAGTCATGTATGCCTGAAAAAGGTACGTGATACCACCTTGGGACAAGAGGGGGCGCTGGGGCTAACTGTTTTGTCACTCACCCCAGGACCAAGCCTGGCCCCTCCCACAACACCCAGAGAATGCTTAGCTCCTTCCACCCTGGATGGCATAAAAACAGACGGTCATTCTGAACATTAACCTCAATGGAGACAGAGCTTCGGCTGAAGGGTGGAGTGGTGGCTCTGAGGTTAGGGATCTGCACTGCCAATCGGAAGGTTGCCGGTTCGAATCCCGTAAATGCCAATAGGGATTCTGCTCTGTTGGGCCCTTGAGCAAGGCGCTTAACCTACAATTGCTGAGCGCTTTGAGTAGTGAGAAAAGCGCTATATAAATACAAAAAATTATTATTATAAGTCTGCGGTGGGTTGGCACCCTGCCCAGGGATTGTTTCCTGCCTTGTGCCCTGTGTTGGCTGGGATTGGCTCCAGCAGACCCCCGTGACCCTGTGTTCGGATTCAGCGGGTTGGAAAATGGATGGATGGATTATTATGTGTGCTTTCGGAATGTTGAAGCCTCATCCGCCTGACTGCCTGCAGATATTATTTCTTTTATTTCTGTTTTTGCGATTAAACAGGGTTGCCCAGTTGGCATCCCTGGTCTGTTTTCACCCAGTCACACTGTATAACCCTATCACAAGCAGTAGGAATGTGGAAAAAAAGCGTTTAGATCTTTAGGCTTTGAAAGTGTTAAACGACTATAGACGTTAACTTACATTTTTCAGTCTATAGATCTCAGTCTGTTTGTAAGTTGGTATTTAAAAAGACATTTAATGAGCAATTGGAGTAAAGTATTTACCATAATTATCGGTACTAATGATATTACAGCAGGTTACTTTAGCAGATAGAGCTAGAGGACACACAAGCAAATTAAATGAAGGCCAATTTTTTCCTGAAATCAGGGAAACCATTTTCATATAAATGATAAGCACTACATTTAGGGGTTTAACAGAACACAGCTGTATGGAATGATTACTGAAAATAATGTGGAGGCTGTGATGTTAATACGCTATTAACAGAATGAATAAATAAACAAAGCTAGCTGAATACCAATTGGCGAGACTTCATTTTCTATTAGAAGAGGTTTTAATGGTGAAAAAGTACATAGACAATTGCACTCATGTTTATATTGCACCTGAAAGTGTATTTATTACTGTAATTTGCTGGCTATGATTACCTCAGAAACAATTTTCTTTGGATATTTGCACCTATTGTCATGATGTGAACTTTGTTTTAATTCATTGCAGGCTTTTCCTTGGCCTCTACATATAATGGAGATATTGTTTTGGGGGCTTTAGTGACCAAAACAATGTAAAGTTTTTTTTCTTTTTTTTTGTTTTAGGAAATGTATAAAGATTTTAATTAGAGTTCCAGTATATAGGCTGTCCACAGGGTGCCCAGAGCATTGGGTAAAATTTTGCCTTACCTGCAGTCATAATGGGTTTTGGAACATAGATTACGGGTACCCCATGAGTGCAGGCTGAGGAACTGGCATATACCTGTGGTAATAAAGTTGCTGAACAAACTATATAGATAGAAATTGAAATATTTATGCATTTTACCGGAAAATGTGCTACATAATATTTCAATACTCTACAGTGCCTGTTTACAATGCGTGCAGCTAAATTCTCACAAGACTGTGAGAGGCACACTTTTCAAGCCCGTTTGTGGCTGCATTGTGTGGAAAAATGGGAAATTCTTGTGTTGTGCTCACAAAAAAAGTGGAAATCACAAGATGGACATTACAGCCCAAGGACACATTGTGACAGTTGTGTGGCATCTTCTGCAAAAACATCATTCAGCATGAAGTTCTTAATCTGACAACAGGAACCAAACATTTGATTGTCGATAAAATAAGAGCTGTGAAGTGCTGGACAAAGAGCATAAGGCAAGATGATATTTGTTTTTATTTTAAAGTATAATAGCAGTGAATTACACAATTGGAGATTGCAAGTGAAAGTCTGTCATTTTGTCTTCACTGTACTATTATTTTTACTCTTTCCTTTTCATTGTTTATTTTTATTTTTTTAATTGTTGTATGGCAGCCATGAACACACACTTCTAACACGGGTGCTAAAAATGTCTGCGTCCTCTCTGTGCAAAAGCAAAAATGAAGTCCTCACAGCCAGTTGAGATAAAGAAAAATTTCCTCCTTGTAGAACCACTGACTGCCAATTGATGATGCCATGTGTACATGGCATTAACAAGTTTTACTTATTGAAGAATTAAGAGTCTAGCACTTCGTCCTCAGCAGCGAATAGCTCCACAGTGACAAGTCAGCATTGATCTGCTGAATTCAGTTTATGGCACCAGTGAGAGTATTTTTCTGACAGGAATGTTTCTACACCATTGCGAGCACGCGTGCCTTTGAGGACATGAATTCTGACAGTGTAATTGCAAAAAATCAAGTCTTTATAGTAAACTTTTAACTTTAATGTCAGAGAGCACTGTCGCTCATGTACTCAAACACTTTGGAACAGGCTTCCTTACACGTGAAACCTATTTTTAAGTAAGAGCTAATGTGCAAATATTGAATTTTTTTTGTTGATATATAATAATCTTTTACAATTTATTTGAAGTATATATATATATTTGAAGCCATAGCAGAATTAATTATTAAACACAAGGAAAAGGATTGAATGTAACTCAAGGGTTAACTAAATGTAACTTAAAGCTAAAAGCACAAGAGGTCTCTGCTCAGTCTTAGAGAAACTACTAAACATTATTTTCCAAGGTTGGAATGAGGTAAATGAGTAACAAACACCCCTCCAGAAACCGGGGATGAACTGATGGGAAAGCCCATACCTCTCTCCTATGAAGTGGTGCTAAGATCAATAGGGCAATCTGCAAAGCACCCCTCGTAACGAAGAGGTGTTCAGAAGAATCAACATGAGTCAGAAATTACTGATGCTGTTAATTGATTATAGGAGGTGAAACTGAATGGAGGAAGTTCTGCATATTAAGAGTCAGACAACATGATATATTAGATGACCTAATGACAATTGGAAACAGTATAAAAGCAGATGAATTGTTTAAGTGATTGCTCATATACTGTATGTTAGGGGTAGGATTCATGTTTTGTTATCTGGGATCATAATCACTGTATTAGTTCCTGCCAAATGTTGTCTTGTAATGACAGGTTACTCCTTGCCACCTAAATGTTTAAGATAAGCCATATAATGTAAAAAGTGTCCCAGGCAGTCTGATTAGAGTTTATAATGAAGAGCACCATTTCTTCTCGGAGTGAGGTTATTTCTGTCTAAAGACGACTCACATGAATGGACTTCACTTAGTTCTGTGCCTCTGCTGTACATGAGTCTAAATCTTCATGCCGTCACATTACCTACTGCCTTGGCGTATGAAAGTCCAGAGCGGTGTGTTTGCAGTAAGAATTTTTTTTTATCCAGTCAGCAAATGTTCTTGAAATCAGATCCCCGAAGATGAAGTGTCACCCTTCATAACTCAGATGTTGCAAGTGATTTGACAGTGATTGTCAGGTATGGATTTAAAATCTGTCCTGACCCCTTTCCTTTTATCTACTCCTAATTTTGACAATGCCCTGCTTACTTTGTTGCTAGGCAAATGTTATTATGCTTCACTCATGTGATGAGGAGTGGGGAAATGAAAAAAGGAGTATGTGGCCTACCATTCAAAGTGAATTTTGAAAACCATAATTTCTGTTTCTATTTGCATGTTCCATATCTTTCCAACTTTTTCCATGTTGGGGTTGTACTCTAGGTCAAAAACAATTACAGCTGCTTTGCGCACACTCTCAATTTGGTATCACATTCTGCTATGAAAATTCCATCAATTGCCCACTTGCTCGGCTGGGGAGGCACGTTGCAAACTTTTTCAGTTAGAGGTTCAGTTAGCTGGACAGCTAGCCGCATGCTTAAAGAGAAGCAATGTTTACTGGACTGCCCAACACATACATTTGTGATTGATATGGTCATGCCATGGAAAAGTGCATTGGAAATGTGAGAAAGGTTTTTTGGAAAAGCAGCTAGTCAGCCATCTCAGTAGCTCTACATATAAGCAGGAAGGTTGCTCCCAGTATGACGGGCATGCAGCGTGCTTGTCTGCAACATATCCTCCACCGATGCCATTAATGTACTGACATTGACTATCACATAGGAATCTGCTTTCCTGGATATTCAGCTGTCACAAGTTGGTGCTACTCTCTCCACTGACCTGAGAGACATGGTGATGCTTTGCTTAAGATCTTCATAAAGCCTGAGTATAACAACTTCATTCGTTTGCTTTCTGTTTGGCATAGCATACCAAGGTTCCAAAACTGGTATCATTTGTCGAAAGTCAACAACAGTGTAGGGCCTCATATCTTTATAGATAAAAACTGCTGTAGGTTCTGTTATTTTTTGGGCATGAGGTGAATTAAATGGAAGCTTGGAGCTACCCCCATCTCCAGTGTAGATTGTTTAGACTTTACTCATTTGAATGACGTCAAGACGAATGACTTTTCAAATTTGTTTGCTTTGTCTTTGCCTAGTTGTTCTTTACTGATGCACCGTTTGAATCCGTAGGAAGACCACACATCTAATTTAAGTGTCTGTCACCACTCAGTGTTGAGGAGGACGCACCATTTTATGCAGTGCTACCTGTAGCCGGACCCTTCTCATTCTATGCAAGGCAATAAAGTGCTTTTTCCATAGAAAGCCTTGCATTAGCGGTACATCTGCTGGATCGGACACCAAAAAGAAAGATAACCAAAACATCTACATATAATAATTCAGCAGGATAGAGATCCACAAGATTAAACGAAAAATATCGGTCAACTGGAAAATTGATATTTTTACCCAGGCCTATTTGTGACCCTGGAATTTTGAACTGTTACTGAATATCAGAGGATTGGTATTTTTCTAATTGACTTGAATAATTTATAAATAGTTTTGTCAAGTTTCACTTTCCTTACTTGACATGAAGCACATTTTAACAAAAAAAAATATAAAAGGCAAGTAATTTCATTAAATGGGTAAACAGACACACAAACTCTTTTAAGGAAAGTAAAAATGACATTATTAGTTAGTAATGTGGAGTTAACTACAGCAAAAATATATATTAGCAGAACAAAAGGCAAATTCATTCAACCAATGTGACAACTTTATTTGAATGTCACTGTCAGGCTGATATTTATTAAAGCCGCTTCTATTTGGCACTTCTGCCTGAACACAGGAGGCTTAGCTTTGAAGCTATCATAATTTGTTTTGTGACGTACCAAGTGACATATTGCATTAGTGTTTTTGAAACCCTCAACCCATGTGTCTTTGCATTATCTCTTTGCATCTCCCAGTGAATCATGATTTTTATTTATTTGTTTAAACAAGTCCTGTGACTAATGCTTTAGTGTGTTATAGCAGAACACACTTTATCTTTGTGCTTTTGGTAAGCAAACAAAACCAGAAGTCAAAGTTATTTTGTAACTATATGTCCAGTGTTGCTTGCCACAGTCTTAGTTAATGTTTAGGAGGCGTCTCTCTTCCGCTTAATCGGAGTATAAATTGGTGGGGAAAAAAAAGAAAGATAGTTTAGCATCACACACTTGACAACACTTTCTGTAGCAGAGAACGAAAAGGGGGTAAGTGTGTTTTAGCATTATATATAAAGAATTTTCACTCTTATTGTGTGATAATGAAGAAGGGTTACAGCTGCAGTGTGGAGAAATATGAATTTAAATTAAAATGAAATATGCTATGCCAGTTGTGAATATTACATTATATTATGAATAAGGAATAGTATTGTTGAGCCTTGCTGCCAAACCAGTTTTTAATCCTCCTTTCAACACAGAAAACAAAGCCATGTCAGAAAAATTGCAAATAACGTTTCAGTCAAGCTCTGCCCAGAATGAAATTCTGATAATTACAAGAGTGTAGCTTAAATGCAGCAGCTGGCTTAGTGGCGTAATCCTTGCTGCTTGGCAAGCGTCACATAACGGACCCTGACAAACATTGTTTGCATTTATTTTTTACAAAGAATCAAAAATAGAGCTTGTTACATTTGACTCCAGCAACTCATTAGAATGAGAGACGGTATAAACCACCAAATTTGCAGCATAATAATTACTGGGTAGCTGTCTTTGAAACAGAACCAATTGAAGTGCATACTTTTTCTGTATTTACTTAATTATTGATGAGGGAAAAGGCTAAAGTTAAGCAGTTGCTCTTGTCGGGTAGAGTAGAAAGATAAGCTTATTTAACATACTTAAGAAGAAGAAAAAATGTTTGTGGATAGAGATGTCATTTTATTTTGCAATATACAATGAATATCAGTACCAGTTTAATTAAAAATTTAATAGCAAACAGGTACTTTAGCAAGCTGTTAAGTAGGCCTAAATTACACTCAGTTATTCTCCAGTTATTTTTGAATATTTTTAACCTAATGTGAGATCAGCATGTTAATAACTGTTTATAAAATTCAAAATGATAATATTATTTTTTTGTGATATCTACTACTAAATTTGCATAACATTTATTAAAAATTCTTTGTCATATATGCTGCAAAAATAAATGTATTCTTTTATATTAAGCTACATAGTAGCCCAATACTCTGCACGGTTACTTCAAAAGTCAAATTGCGACCAGCTCTTTACCACTGTGGAGGCTGCATATTCTCCTCCTGTCTGCATGGGTTTTCTCTTAGCTAGACCCAGTTTTCCTGCTCCATTCCAAAGGCACGCATGGCATTTTAACTGGCCACTCCAACCTGGCCTTGTGTGTGTGTGTGTGTGGTGCCCCATAATGGACATCTTGTCCACCATTTGTTTGAGCGTATGCATGCTGTTTCCAGAGTACACTCCAGCCTTCTACAACTCTATTGGATAAAATAGATTTTAAAAATGAGTGCATGACCATTTAATATTATTTTCATATGGATAGGTAAATGTTAAATATATTATAAATCTTACTTTAGAATATATAACCTTAATAAAAGGTAACAAACAGGAAATCCCTCCAACTGGATTCAAAAGCTATGATTTAATGAATCAGTGACCCCTTTAAACAAGCAATCCAGTAAATATGCATGCATTGTATATGGTACAGAACTGCAATTACTGTATTGTATTGCAACAATGAGTGTACTTGATACACTAGTACTTAAAAAACTAATAGTAAAACAATATTTACACCTGTTTTACTTTAAAAGGTCCTACAGGTAATAAAGAAGTTAAAATGCTGATTTAAGTGTATATGATGACACTCACTCTACCCCACGCAAAGGTAAACTTTGTTTCTGCTTAAGACTGTCGCCTTTCACTGGTAGCAAAACACGGAGAGATGAACAAAAAATA